>NW_026864579.1:0-269137 GCF_026571515.1 Ruditapes philippinarum
TTGGAGCGCAAAAAGTAACAGAAATATTTTTATGAAACTTGTAATATGGGTAGATGGCAGTCTGGAGATTATGCACGTCTTTTTGTTTTTCTTCCTATGTTGAAAATTCTGGTTGCTATGGCAACACATAGACTGAAAATATGGCAAATTTTACACATACACTAACTCAAAAAGTACTCGAAATATTTTTATGAAACTTGATATATGGGTAGATGGCAGTCTTGAGATTATGCATGTCTCACGTCTTTTTCTTTTCTTAATATGTTGAAAATTCTGGTTGCTATGGCAACAAATAGACTGAAAATATGGCAAATTTTACACATAAACTTGATCCAGTGATAACGCAAAAAGTAATAGAAATATTTTGATGAAACTTGTAATATGGGTAGATGGCAGTCTGGAAATTATGCACGTCTTTTTCTTTTTTTTCCTATGTTGAAAATTCTGGTTGCTATTGCAACAAATAGACTGAAAATATGGCAAATTTTACACATAAACTGGCTCCTGTGTAAGCGCAAAAATAGAAATATTTTTATGAAACTTGTAATATGGGTAGATGGCAGTCTGGAGATTATGCACGTCTTTTTCTTTTCTTCCCATGTTGAAAATTCTGGTTGCTATGGCAACACATAGACTGAAAATATGGCAAATTTTACGTTCATAAACGCCGCCTTTCCTTGTTGATCTTGTTTTTTTATATTTTACACATACACTAACTCAAAAAGTACTGGAAATATTTTTATGAGACTTTTTATTATCCGTGTTATTTGTGCCGTGTGGCGGCTGTAAAAAGTCTCCCCGTACATTTAATCAATGATGTTATATTTTCGATCCTTGAAGATCGTTCAGCACGACATTATTGTTGTGCTTGTGGTATTTTTAGTTTCAACTTTTTGGCATTATCTAGTCTGGTGGTTCCAATATTCGTACTTGAATAATGTTGAATCACCCTTAGGATATGTTGCCTGCTTTTTAAACTTGTCTTTTGACCTCTTATCTGTGATATGCTGGCTTCATAACCTCTGATCCCCTTTCAAAATTCCATTTTAATTAGTTCCGCCCATTGTTTTCTCGTTTAGGGCACACGCTTTTTATTACTTGGGGACCATACGCCGCTTTTCATGGAATGGCACGGAAGTGTCACATTGAAGGTTCCATGATAACCGCCGTATGAACACATCTGCGGATGTTTCTAAATTCAAAATTTTACTACTTCATGTTTAAATGTTGAATTCTGCTTAAGCCGGTGCTAGGGGGCGTGGACCGTAACTTGCACTTTCCAGTACCGTCCATGAATAGGCTCAATCAAAATTCTGGAAACAAAGTGATCCCTCGGAAGCAGTTATCACAACAAAATAACATAAGAATTGCAGACTCGGTTTGATTGAGTCTGTTCATGAGGGATAATGAATAAGTGCAACATCCCTCACGCCCCCTAGCACCGGCTTGAGCGGTACTCAATTCTCAACACTTTATAGTGTTGGCATCAATGATCCCGAAGGACCAGAAAATATAACAACACTGAAGTGAAGTACGGGGCAACTTTTTACAGCTGCCACACAGCACTTGACACCTGCTGTTGTGAAGTACAAAATTCTGGAAACAAAGTGATCCCTCGGAAGCAGTAATCACAACAAAATAACATAAGAATTGCAGACTCGGTTTGATTGAGTCTGTACATGAGGGATAATGAATAAGTGCAACATCCCTCACGCCCCCTAGCACCGGCTTGAGCGGTACTCAAATTTACTCGGTACTCAAACCGAGCCTGCAACATTTTCAATTTTGCCGTGTTGGGCTTTCTTTAGGGATTCTGTATTTATCTATCTATATTATTTGACATATGGATAGATGGCAGTCTTAAGATTATGCATGTCTTAACTGTTCTCCCTATTTTGAAACAAGATTGCATTTGAGAAAAATGCTATGCCACCGCATTAATACAACACTAAAATAGTAGTGTAGGAACAGATTTTTTTTGTTTCTATACAATTTTGAAGATTGTCATAACGCATAGATCCCTGACCTATCTAATTCTTAATATCAGATTAGTGGTTAAATCTGTTGTTAACTTTATAAAAGATCAGAGTAGGAATATATCAATGCACTCGAGTCTAGTGAATTAGGTGGTGAAGGTCATATTTCACACAGCCTAAATTTCATGACTACATCAAATGCAACACAGTAAGACACTTTGTCAAAATCTAGGTCAGCTGATATCAAAGTTCACTTTACATCCTAATCTGTGCACATGGTTCAAATTTCATAGCTGTACATCAAAGGACAAGAAAGTAGGTCACATCATCAAAATCTAGGTCACCTGATATCAAAGTTCAATTTTACAACTAAAACTGTGCACATGGTCAAAATTGTCCCCTTGGGCAAGGCAAAATTTTGGACCCAAGGATTTAATTCAAAACAATCTTGATACAGTCCACCAAACAACATTTCAAGTCAAATATCTAAGTTGTAGCTTTCTCCCATTCAGAAAACATTTGTTTTATTTTCTTTTTTTACTATGTGTACATAATGAGAACCACTGCCCCGGGGCAGGGCCAATTTTGACACCAGGGGAAAAATTTGAACAACTTTGGTAGAGCACCTATAGATGATATTATATAGCTTACATCAAAGCTCTATGCCTTGTACCTTCAGACAAAAATATTTTTTTATTTTTTTACTATATGTACATAATGAAAATCAATGACCCCTGGGGCGGGACCAATTTTGACTCCAGGGCTATAATTTGAACAATCTTTGTAAAGGTTCACTTCACAAAGTCTCATGCCATATATTTAACCTCTAGCCTTTGTCAATTCAGAGAAGAAGATTTTTCAAGTTTTTACTTTATACATATAAGGAAAACTATCGCCTCTGGGGCAGGGCAATTTTAACACTAGGGGCATAATTAAAACAACTTTAGTAGAGGACCTATAGATGATATTATATACCAAATATCAAAGCTCTAAGCCTTGTACCTTCAGACAAGAAGATTTTTTAATTTTTTACTATATGTACATAGTGAAAATCAATGACCCCTGGGGACGGGGCCAGGCCAATTTTGACCCCAGGGCTATAATCTTGCTAGAGGTTCACTACATAATGTTTCATGAAAAATATCTTAACTCTAGCCTTTGTAAATTTAGAGAAGATGATTTTTTTAAGTTTTTACAAAATACATATAAGGAAAACCTATGGCCCCCGGGGCAAGGCTAATTTTGACACTAGAGGCAAAATTTGAACAACTTTGGTAGAGTACCTATAGATGATATCATTTAACAAATATTAAAGCTCTAGGCCTTGTACCTTCAGACAATAAGATTTTTTTGATTTTTTACATATTTTTGTATATAAAATTATTGAAAATTAATGACCCCCGGGGCGGGGGCAATTTTCACCCCAGGGCTATAATTTGAACAATCTTGCTAGAAGTTCACTTCACAATGTTTCATGCAAAATATCTAACCTCTAGCATTTGTCAATTGCTAGAAGAATTTTTTTTAAAGTTTTTACTATATACATATAAGGAAAACCGATGACCCCTGGGGCGGGGCCGATTTTGACCCCAGTGCTATAATTTGAACAATTTGGGTAGAGGTCTACCAGACAATGCCTTATGCAAAATATCTAAGCTCTAGGCCGTTTTGGTCTTTACAAGAAGGATTTTAAGTTTTTACTATATGTACATATAGTGAAAATCAATGACCCCCGGGACAGGGCCGATTTTGACCCCAGGGCTATAATTTGAACAATCTTGGTAGATTTCTACCAGACAATGCCTTATGCAAAATATCTAAGCTTTAGGCCTTTAGGGTCTTTACAGGAAGGTATTTTATGTTTTTACTATATGTATATATAGTGAAAATCAATGACCCCCGGGGCGGGGCCTATTTTGACCCCAGGGCTATAATTTGAACAATCTTGGTAGAGGTCTACCAGACAATGCCTTACGCAAAATATCTAAGCTCTAGGCCTTTTGGATCTTTACAAGAAGATTTTTTAAATTTATTCTTATAATTCCTTTTGGTTGCCATGGCAACAAGATTTCTGCATGGAATGAAATTCTTTGAACAACTTTGGAAGCCCTTCACCCAAGGATCAATCCTGCCAAGTTTGGTTGAAATTGGACTAGTGGTTTTTCACAAGAAGATTTTTTTAAGTTCACTATATAATCTATATAACACACACACACACACAAACAAACAAACAAACACACACACACACATACATACACACAGGTGAATCGCTATATGCCACCGCATCGCAGATGCTGCGGTGGCATAAAAATATTGGTTGCCTTGGCAACAAATAGGCTTAAAACATGGCAAATATAACATTATTTGTGATCAGTAAAAAAGAGCTGAATTTTTTTTAAGAACTTGCATCTTTAATTCAAGAGTTATCTCCTCTTTAAGAATTTTGCCTTTAAACATGTTATATTTTGGTAACAGGGATGTTTTAAATATTAACTTTAAAGTGTCCTTCAGTCCGTCTGTCTGTCTGTTCCTAAAAACTGTTTCCTAAGATCACTTTTAAAGAACTTTTCCAACAAATTTACTTAAAATATAGAAAAATTGAAACATTTGTGAATGGCCAATGGCCCTTCAGAATGTTGATGGGTTTCTTACCGGTAGGGGACTTATGGATTGCTAGTACATACGATTTTTCTACACTTTATACAACTTTGCCACATAAATTAATCAATGATAAACTAATTTCCCTAATTCAGAAAACTTTTGCACGGGAAAAAGTTACCTTTCTAGCATGTAATTCTAACAAAGCTTTTTTACTAACGGAATTGTTAAACATTATACTATGTGGACCTAGAGCACTCTCTTTTCTTTTAGACAACATTTATGTCAGGTTTGGTAATACCCTATTTAAACAGATCATAGGAATTCCTATGGGTACTAATTGTGCACCCCTGGTCGCCGCCCCTGGTCGCCGATTTGTTTTTGTACTGCTATGAAAGGACACTTTATGTTAAGTCTCTCTGAAGAGAAACAACAACATGTTATAGTCGCATTTAATAGTACTTCCAGATACCTTGATGATATTTTTAATTTAGATACTCCTTATTTTGATCAAATGGTATCTGACATTTATCCGCATGAACTACAACTAAACGGATGTTTCTAAATTCAAAATTTTACCATTTCATGTTTAAATGTTGAATTCTGCTTAAGCCGGTGCTAGGGGGCGTGGACGGTACCTTGCACTTTCCAGTACCGTCCATGAACAGGCTCAATCAAACCGAGCCTGCAACATTTTCAATTTTGCCGTGTTGGGCTTTCTTTAGGGATTCTGTATTTATCTATTTTAATAAAACGAACTCTTGAAATTTAAGTACATCATTTTTGAATCTTCATATTACTATCAACAACAATTCTATTCACACGAAAATCTATGATAAAAGAGATCACTTTGACTTTTATATAGTTAATTATCCACATTTAGATAGAGACGTACCCCATGCAACATCTTACGGGGTTTATGTTTCTCAGTTAATTAGATTCGCTAGAGCTTGTAGCAACGTAAAGGATTTCAACGAGCGGAATATTTTTATTACCAGCAAAATTCTGGAAACAAAGTGATCCCTCGGAAGCATTAATCACAACAAAATAACATAAGAATTGCAGACTCGGTTTGATTGAGTCTGTACATGAGGGATAATGAATAAGTGCAACATCCCTCACGCCCCCTAGCACCGGTTTAAGCGGTACTCAATTCTCACCACTTTAAAGTGTTGGCATCAATAATCCCGAAGGACCAGAAAATATAACAACACTGAAGTGAAGTACGGGGCAACTTTTTACGGCTGCCACACAGCACTTGACACCTGCTGTTGTGAAGTACATAATTCTGGAAACAAAGTGATCCCTCGGAAGCATTAATCACAACAAAATAACATAAGAATTGCAGACTCGGTTTGATTGAGTCTGTACATGAGGGATAATGAATAAGTGCAACATCCCTCACGCCCCAAAAACAAGCTTCAAAAACAGGGCTACCGCTATTATAAATTACGGATCCGAAATATTTTACTAAATTTTACAATCGTAACTTTGATTTAATTTCTAAATTCAATAGTGATTTAAAATAGATAAATACAGAGTCCCTAAAGAAAGCTCAACACGGCAAAATTGAAAATGTTGCAGGCTCGGTTTGATTGAGCCTGTTCATGGACGGTACTGGAAAGTGCAAGTTACCGTCCACGCCCCCTAGCACCGGCTTAAGCAGAATTCAACATTTAAACGTGAAATAGTAAAATTTTGAATTTCGTCCACGCCCCCTAGCACCGGCTTAAGCAGAATTCAACATTTAAACGTGAAATAGTAAAATTTTGAATTTAGAAACATCCGCAGATGTGTTCATACGGCGGTTATCATGGAACCGTCAATGTGACACGTCCGTGCCATTCCATGAAAAGCGGCGTATGGTCCCCAAGTAATAAAAAGCGTGTGCCCTAAACGAGAAAACAATGGGCGGAACTAAATAAAATGGAATTTTGAAAGGGGATCAGAGGTTATGAAGCCTGCGTATCACAGATAAGACGTCAAAAGACAAATTTAAAAAGCAGGCAACATATCCTAAGGGTGATTCAACATTATTCAAGTAGGAATATTGGAACCACCCAACTAGAAAATGCCGAAAAGTTGAAACTAAAAATACCACAAGCACAACAATAATGTCGTGCTGAACGATCTTCAAGGATCGAAAATATAACATCATTGATTAAATGTACGGGGAGACTTTTTACAGCCGCCACACGGCACAAATAACACGGATGTGATCATGAAATAGATAAATACAGAGTCCCTAAAGAAAGCTCAACACGGCAAAATTGAAAATGTTGCAGGCTCGGTTTGATTGAGCTTGTTCATGGACGGTACTGGAAAGTGCAAGTTACCGTCCACGCCCCCTAGCACCGGCTTAAGCAGAATTCAACATTTAAACGTGAAATAGTAAAATTTTGAATTTAGAAACATCCGCAGATGTGTTCATACGGCGGTTATCATGGAACCTTCAATGTGACACTTCCGTGCCATTCCATGAAAAGCGGCGTATGGTCCCCAAGTAATAAAAAGCGTGTGCCCTAAACGAGAAAACAATGGGCGGAACTAAATAAAATGGAATTTTGAAAGGGGATCAGAGGTTATGAAGCCTGCGTATCACAGATAAGACGTCAAAAGACAAATTTAAAAAGCAGGCAACATATCCTAAGGGTGATTCAACATTATTCAAGTAGGAATATTGGAACCACCCAACTAGAAAATGCCGAAAAGTTGAAACTAAAAATACCACAAGCACAACAATAATGTCGTGCTGAACGATCTTCAAGGATCGAAAATATAACATCATTATCATAAAAACTCTTCTGCGACAAGGGATTAGCCAGCCTGGTTTTTGTGGCGATGTGATTTACAAACTTCGTAAGATTTTGGGTCATGGTAATTTTTCTGCTGTTTTTACTAAAATCATTAAACGTTAAATTAAAAGAGGTTATGACCCTACTATTTTAAGACATACTGCATGTTTAGTGTTCAACCCTTTTACAGTTGGACACTACGCTTTCCTCTTTTGATTGCATCTGACGGACCAAGTGGGAGACTCTTTTAACATTTTCAATTTTGCCGTGTTGGGCCTTCTTTAGGGATTCTGTATTTATCTATCTATGATGGATAGTTCGTAAAGCCCTTTGGGACTGAATTGTCTTAATGTCCGGCCTTTGTAGGTGATTTTCTTGTTGCTCTGTCTTCCTCTAGGACATTGAGTACTTTTGTTATGGTCATTGGGTTTACTTTTATATGTTTCTACATGATCATTTTAGTGTTTTACTTATTTAACCTTTTGTAACCATGACAACTGTTAGAATTTCACTTGGCGGGGATTCATTTTATTTACACTGTCTCGTTTATAGGAACATGGTGGGGCTAAGAGCGAGGTTTGGTGCACCATTAACCGGTTTAAACTCCCCAGCAGTCATTAGTATGCTGCTGACCGTTCCAAGGCGGCGCCCCACTGTGTTCCTCAGATGTATGTCTTATGTTGTTTCATACTGTTTTGGTGACACTTTTGCTTGTGTCCCTTGTTGTTTTCTCGTCTACGGTAAGTATCTTCCCCATTGCCTCTAGTTTTTATTTCTTTGATTACTCCCCACCCCCTCCCCCGTCTCCTGTCCCCTTCCCCTTTGTGGGCCTATTTTTATTTTCTTTGAATTCCTAATCAGTTACAAATTAATTATCATTTAATGATTAACCTGTCCGTGCTCTGTCTTTGCCCTTGTCCTGTTTTTGTTTGGGGTCCCCCTGGGCTCCTTGCCATTGGTTCTTGTTGCTGGGTCATGTGGGGGTTGCGTTCATTGAACGCCGCCTTTCCTTGTTGATCTTGTTTATCATATTTGATTGAGCCTGTTCATGGACGGTATTGGAAAGTGCAAATTACCGTCCACGCCCCCAGCACCTAAACTCTAACTATTAGGGTTTTTTCAAAGAAGATATTTTAAGTTTTTGCTATACACATATAAGGAAAATCAATGACCCCCGGAGCGGGGCCAATTTTGACCCCAGGGCTTTTATTCGAACAAACTTGGTAGACACTCATTAGAACATGTTCCATGCTAAAGATCTTGGCTCAAGCTCTTTGAGTTCTTTAAAAGAAGATATTTTAAGTGTTTACTATAAGCATATAGGGAAAATCAATGACCCCCTTGGGCGGGGCCAATTTTGCCCCAAGGCTTGTAGCAACGTAAAGGATTTCAACGAGCGGAATATTTTTATTACCAGCAAGCTTCTAAAACAGGGCTACCGCTATCATAAATTACGGAAATATTTTACTAAATTTTACAATCGTAACTTTGATTTAATTTCCAAATTCAATAGTGATTTAAAAACTCTTCTGCGACAAGGGATTAGCCAGCCTGGTTTTTATGGCGATGTGATTTACAAACTTCGTAAGATTTTGGGTCATGGTAATTTTTCTGCTGTTTTTACTAAAATCATTAAACGTTTTATTAAAAGAGTTTATGACTACTATTTTAAGACATACTGCATGTTTAGTGTTAACCCTTTTACAGTTGGACACTACGCTTTCCTCTTTTGATTGCATCTGACGGACCAAGTGGGAGACTCTATGATGGATAGTTCGTAAAGCCCTTTGGGACTGAATTGTCTTAATGTTCGTCTTCTGCCTTGCTTCGTCGGGCCCTTGTAGGTGATTTTCTTGTTGCTCTGTCTTCCTTTAGGACATTGAGTACTTTTGTTATGGTCATTGGGTTTACTTTTATATGTTTCTACATGATCATTTTAGTGTTTTACTTATTTAACCTTTTGTAACCATGACAACTGTTAGAATTTCACTTGGCGGGGATTCATTTTATTTACACTGTCTCGTTTATAGGAACATGGTGGGGCTAAGAGCGAGGTTTGGTGCACCATTAACCGGTTTAAACTCCCCAGCAGTCATTATTATGCTGCTGACCGTTCCAAGGCGGCGCCCCACTGTGTTCCTCAGATGTATGTCTTATGTTGTTTCATACTGTTTTGGTGACACTTTTGCTTGTGTCCCTTGTTTTCTCGTCTACGGTAAGTATCTTCCCCATTGCCTCTAGTTTTTATTTCTTTGATTACTCCCCACCCCCTCCCCTGGTCTCCTGTCCCCTTCCCCTTTGTGGGCCTATTTTTATTTTCTTTGAATTCCTAATCAGTTACAAATTAATTATCATTTAATGATTAACCTGTCGGTGCTCTGTCTTTGCCCTGTCCTGTTTTTGTTTGGGGTCCCCCTGGGCTCCTTGCCATTTGTTCTTGTTGCTGGATCATGTGGGGGTTGCGTTCTTTGAACGCCGCCTTTCCTTGTTGATCTTGTTTATCATATTTTATATTTGAACAAACTTGGTAGACACTCATTAGAAGATGTTTCATGCTAAATATGTTAGCTCTAGCTCTTTGGGTTCTTTAAAAGAAGTTGTTTTAAATTTTTACTATATGCATATAGGGAAAATCAAAGACCCCCTGGGCGGGGCCAATTTTGACCCCAGGGCTTTTATTTGAACAAACTTGGTAGACACTCATTAGAACATGTTTCATGCTAAAGATCTTAGCTGAAGCTCTTTGAGTTCTTTAAAAGAAGATTTTTTAAGTTTTTACTATATGCATATAGGGAAAATCAATGACCCCCTGGGGCGGGGCCAATTTTGCCCCAAGGCTTTTATTTGAACAAAATTGGTGGACACTCATTAGAAGATGTTTCATGCCTAATATCTAAGCTCTAGCTCTTAGGGTTTTTTAAAAGAAGATATTTCAAGGTTTTCTTTCGGTTGCCATGGCAACCAGAGTTCTGCATGGAATGAAATTCTTTTAATTTTTAAAGGTGACCACCAAAGGAACATTCCTGTGAAGTTTGGATGAAATTGGCTTAGTGGTTTAGGAGATGTCATTTAAAGTAAAAGTTTACGGAAGGACGCCGGACGAAAAGCGATCTTTTGTGCAAAAGCTCACCCTGTCACTTTGTGACAGGTGAGCTAAAAAGTCTTCATATTTCACATATTGATTGGTCACAACTAGTAGATGACCCATATAGATTTTAGTTACAAATTTTTATAGTAAGAGAGTAAAACAGGATCAATTATTTTGTATATATTTTCATTATGCAGTGACAAATTTCAACAATTTTTTTGGTAAAATTTTGACCAAACCATAAATTGATGAATTAGTAGTTAAGTTGTTCAGTATTTGAAAAAAGTAGGATAATCATGTTTAAGAAATAGAGAAGGTTTCATTTCATTTTCGAAATCCATAATTTGCTATCTGAATGAATAACTTTTAAACTGCTTAACTATTGCCCGTTAAAAAAGTTCATGTGACATATATTATATATGTTCTCAACGATGAATACCTTTATACAAAATATGATAAACAAGATCAACAAGGAAAGGTGGCGTTCAATGAACAAAACACAGATCGAACAATGAACGAAAACTCCGTCATATGCATTCAAACCGGCCCAAAGATTTCTGGAAAATTTTGAAAAGTTTTAATACTGAATCTAAACAAAATAAAATGCCAGACATCCAGAATTTTTAGGAATATTATAAAAATACTAATGTCGATACGGAATATGATGACAACTTTAATTTTGATCCCTTTAATTCCCTTATGGGCACGTTTTTGTTTATATTATTTCACATTACATGTCCCACTCCTTTCGCCCAGGGTTTTGTTTGGTGCCCTAAAATAAAGAAAAATAGAATCCCTAAAGAAAGCCCAACACGGCAAAATTGAAAATGTTGCAGGCTCGGTTTGATTGAGCCTGTTCATGGACGGTACTGGAAAGTGCGAGTTAACGTCCATGCCCCCTAGCACCGGCTTAAGCAGAATTCAACGTGAATTGGTACAATTTCGAAACATCCGCAGATGTGTTCATATGGCGGTTATCATGGAACCTTTAATGCGACACGTAAGTGCCATTCCATGAAAAGCGGCATATGGTCCCCAAGTAAAAAAATGCTTGTGCCCTAAACGAGGAAACGTTGGGCGGAACTAAAGAAAATGGAATTTTGAAAGGGGATCAGAGGTTATGAAATTCTGGAAACTAAGTGATCCCTCGGAAGCATTAATCACAACAAAATAACATAAGAATTGCAGACTCGGTTTGATTGAGTCTGTACATGAGGGATAATGAATAAGTGCAACATCACAGATTATACGTCAAAAGACAAATTTAAAAAGCAGGCAACATATCCTAAGGGTGATTAGACAGTATTCAAGTAGGAATAATGGAACCACCCAAGTTAAAAAAGGCCAAATAGAAGAAACTAAAATACCACATAACATGTAGACACAACAACTATGTCGTGCTGAACGATCTTCAAGGATCGAAAATATAACATCTTTGATTAAATGTACGGGGAGACTTTTTACGGCCGCCACACGGCACAAATAACACTGATGTGACCATAAAATAGAGAAAAATACACCTACTTGGGTGTGTCCGGGGGCGGTGTCCTGTGAACGTTGCCTTTGCCTTGTGGATCTTTATTCTTGTTATTTTTTGACATTAATTCACAAGAAAACAATGATATTCTTAATTGTAAAATATCTTCTGCAGAAATAAGTAAAGCGATTCGGAAAAGTAATAACTCAAAAGCTGCATCGCCACAAGACTATATATATAACGAATATTAAAGAGTACTGGACATATAATAACACCAATTTACTACGACTACTTTAACAAAATATTGTATTCCGGTATTCTACCTGACAGCTGGTTAATAGGAACTATAACCCCAATTTTTAAAAAGAAAGGGTCCCCACTCGTAGTGGAAAATTATAGACCAATAACAATATTAAGCTGTTTAGGAAAATTGTTTACTGCAATTCTAAATGAAAGAATAAGTAAGTTTCTTTTAATCAATAACGCATTGATCGAAAATCAAGCAGGTTTTAGATCTAACTATTGAACGTCAGACCACGTTTTTACGTTAAAATGTCTTCTGTCCCCTTCCCCTTTGTGGGCCTATTATTATTTTCTTTGAATTCCTAATCAGTTATAAATTATTTATAATTTAATGATTAACGTGTCGTTGCCCTGTCCTTTTTATGTTTGGGGTCCGCCTGGGCTCCTTGCCGTTGGTTCTTGTTGCTGGGTCATATGGGGGTTGCGTTCATTGAACGCCGCCTTTCCTTGTTGATCTTGTTTTTCATATTGTAGATAAGTTAAGAGCCAAAGAGAAAAAAAACTTTTTTGTTCGTTCATTGATTTTTCTGCAGCTTTCGACAAAATTTGGAGGGTTGGTTTATGGAGCAAGTTGCTACAAACCGGTATCAATGGGAAACTCTTCCAGGTCATTTTTAACATGTATGCAGATATTAAGTCATGTGTCACATTAAATAATAATATTTCTCCGTTTTTTAAAAGCCAGTGTGGCGTCAGGCAAGGTGAAAATATGTCTCCGATCCTGTTTTCTATCTATTTTAACGACAACGGAATTATAATTGAACGTCAAAATACTGACATTGACCTATATTTAAAATTGTTTATCCTGCTCTATGCTGACGACAATTTTATCATCAGCGAAAATGCAGATACATTTCAAAACTCATTGAACGATTTTCATAAATATTGTCAAACGTGGAAATTAAAAATAAACATGAATAAAACAAAAATAATTATATTTGGAAAGAACAAACCGGAAAGATTTAACTTTTTTTAATGGAGAACAAATTGAAATCGTAAAAGAATATAAATAGCTAGGCGTTTTATTTTCATCTTCAGGAAACTTTCTCAGTGCTAGAAAATTAATTTTCAGTCAAGCAAACAAAGCAATGCATGTATTATATACAAAAATATTTAACCTTGATCTTCCTACTTATTCAACTTAAATTATTCGATCAGACTATACTACCAAATATGATAAACAAGATCAACAACGAAAGGCGGCGTTCAATGAACGCAACCCCCGCATGACCCAGCAACAAGAACCAATACTCGCATATAATTGCGTTGTCTGGGGTTTTGAGAATATTGACATTATTGAAAAAGTACATAACGTCTTTCTCAGAAAAATTACGAAAAGTAAGAAAGTACGCTCCTCTATATGCTTTACGGAGAATTAGGCAGATATCCTCTAGAAATTATAATTAAATCAAGAATTATTAAATTCTGGAGCAAAATAGTCTCCGGAAATCAAAATAAAATATCTAAAATATGTTACGATATGTTAAACTCTAATATTCATTACAAAATGGTTGAATTTTGTCAGAGATATTCTATACACCAAAATACCAATAACCTTAAAAATGTTGATAAAATAATTAAACGTACTCTTATTGATCAGTTTTTACAGAAATGGAATAGCCAGCTGACCAATTTGTCAAAAGGCACCAACTATAGAATTTATAAAACTGACGTAAAACTTGAACCATATCTAAAAATCTTACCAGAAATATGATAAACAAGCAAATTCGTTGAATTTATATCCCCCGCCGAGTACTGGTTGTTATTAACATAACAACTAGGGTTTCTTAATCGGACAAAAAATCATAATCGATCATCGAAAATAATCGAACAACCTTTTTTGATCAATCATCGATTATATAATCGAAACATTTACGATAACAAAGTAAACAAGCATTTGATAGTATTGCGGGCAATACAGTAGTCCCCTACCGGTCCCTCAAAAAGTTCTTTAATTGTCATACACTCCTGTGTATTGCCATTTATAATGAATTTGAGGATGAAGTCTGTATTTGAAAATATCGACCACAAAACATAATAAAATAAGTTTGTCTATATCACAGTAATGTGTTAAGTTTCCATGCTTAGTAAGGAAATTATGTTTATACAACCTTGTCATATTATTACGATGTGGGATTTTAAAGTAAATCCTATAAGGAATGAAGAAGTTGGAGTGAAAATACCAGTTTCTCGAAAAAAAATCTAAGTTCAAGGGGGACATAATTCTGGAAATAGTCTTGCTAGAGTATTTAACCTTCTCAAAAATGTCGAGTGATAATAAGAAACATATATATGAAGTTTGAAGTAGATACATTAGGAAATAAAGAAGTTATTTAAAAAAGACAACATTTTTTTTCATAAAAAAATCTAAGTTCAAGGGAGGTAATATTGATATTTTTTGTGCTAGAGTTATAAACCTTGTCACATATGATGTGGTTGATGACCAGGAACTTATATTTAAAGTTTGAAGTAAACACCTTAAGAAATAAAGAACATATAGTGAAAAAGCTGAAAAATTTAAATCAGAAATCTTGAAATTCAGGCTATTTGTTGCCATAGCAACCAGAAATTTCAACATAGGAAGAAAAGAAAAAGATGTGCATAATCTCCAGACTGCCATCTACCCATATTTCAAGTTTCATAAAAATATTTTCAGTACTTTTTGAGTTATCACTGGATCCAGTTTATGTGTTAAATTTGCCATATTTTCAGACTATTTGTTGCCATAGCAACCAGAATTTTCAACATAGGAAGAAAAAAAAAAGACGTGCATAATCTCCATACTGCCATCTATCCATATATCAAGTTTCATAAAAATATTTTCAGTACTTTTTGCGTTATCGCGGGATCCAGTTTTGTGGACGGACGGACTGACAGACAGACAGACAGACGGACAGACGGACGGAGGGTAAACCTAAAGTCCCCTCCGGTTAAACCGGTAGGGGACTAATAAGTACAATGCACATATCATGCTTTAATATTTATAAGAATTCCATTAATATTCTATATTTTATGTAACTACCACTTAAGGTAGACCATGGGTAATGGACACCATAAGGAACTGTAAAATTGACAACATAGGACAGTTATGTGTCTTCAAGGTCACCTGTATGCAAAATTTAAATTAAATTTACCGTGTGGTTTATGAGTTATGGATATATTTCTAAACTAAGACTTTGCCATTAGAAGGGCTTATTTTCAGAAATGAGGAAACTCTAAATAATCTGTAATATCATCATTATGAAAAATGTTTTTCTATTGCCCATTGTAAGGAAACAACTAATAACATTCAGGTAACAAATTACACAAGCAAAATGTTTGTTTCTAAACAAAATGCTCTTAATATGTATAAAAATGTTACCCTACCCCACCCACTTGAAACACTAATTTTACCATTTCCATATAAAAAATGCCTTATTCAAAATATTTCTAAAATTTACCATAATGAGGGGCTGTTTTCAAAGTTTGCCTAAATTTTCTTAAAGGTATATTGGTTGATCATGCGACATATAAAATTCTTTTACCGTGTAGTTTGTATTTTATTTAACTTTGAAAATATCTGGTATCATATTTACTATAAATTTTGGCATTATTTAGCAAGTAAAATACCTACAATAATTATGTAATTTAAATCAAACCCTTTTTTCTTCCATAAGGGATCAGAGAGATACATAAATAATGTTAAAAAGAAAAAAACAGTTGCCCCTTCTTGGGTTTGAACCCACGCCCCTCAATTTCAATGTAGTTTGCATCCTTGAGTAAAATGACACTATATATTGATATTGTAACCATCTTTAGTGTGTAGAATAATTTTATACATATCTTCTTTGTTTGAAGTCAAAACATGTTAATTTCATATTTACAAATAGACTGTGTAGCAATTTTCTAATTTCAAATTTGAGCATAGTATGTCTTTAAAGTTACATTTAATAAATTTCATAAAAAACTAAATAGCGACATTTCATTAATAAATTGGGTTTTATATCGACTCCAGGTCTTATTTTGGTGTCCAAACAACCAAAATGAGTTTTATTAGCATAAAAATAGGTAACCTCATTGTGGCGAAATGGGAAATACAATTTCTGTTTGCATGAGAAACTCCGCCTTCGGATCATCCGTACATCAATATTAAATCAACAAACATGACTATAAGTGGCAGTCCTAATTTAACGGTATATTTCCGCATTGTAACGGATGTTTTCATACAAATTTAATCTTTTTACGAGATTATTACTTTTACTGAACCCCAGGTTTAGTGCACCGTGAAGCTTAAACGGTTAAAGTGTGTTTGCACAAGAAAATATCACATTTGCTGTGTTCCGGATAGCAACTATAAAACTGTGACGTAGCGCATACACGAGCTCATTATAGTCTTCATTTGCATGTTAAAATTCGTATACGAACTTTAGTGGGTACGTGGGGTTTCCCGTTTAAAATCCTAATTTATGAACAATATTTGATGAGATTTACAACAATACTATTAAACAGGTTAATGAAACTGTAGAATGTTTGATTTTTAGGCCGACGGCAAAATATTTTTACATATGATATTTATTTAATGTAACTTTAAACAAGAATGCATCACTGTCAACTATTAACCTCATGGTCATCAGTATGCTTTCTCATTCATGTTAATGAAAATTATTGGGTATTAAACCAAAGCTGGCTTCAATTTAAAGTGTTGTTATAATACAGTGAGTCACTTAAGTAAGAGCAAGAAGATAAATAACTGATGATCGATTATTGAACTTTGTATTCGATCATCGCTATCATCGCTAATCGGTCCTATAAACGATCAATTATCGATTATACTCGATCATCGTTTAATCCCTAATAACAACTGAAAACATGAGGCTTTATTTATACATTAATCATGGCATAAACAGTAATACTCTTTGAACTTGATAAATATTCAGGGCAATAACAGAGCCATAACTTTGTGTAAAATAGTAATATCTGGAAATGCCAATGACATGTATGCATACTACATAACTAATCAAGGGCCATAAATCTAAGTCTCCCCGTACATTTAACCAATGATGTTATATTTTCGATCCTTAAAGATCGTTCAGCACGACATTATTGTTGTGCTTGTGGTATTTTTAGTTTCAACTTTTCGGCATTTTCTAGTTGGGTGGTTCCAATATTCCTACTTGAATAATGTTGAATCACCCTTAGGATATGTTGCCTGCTTTTTAAATTTGTCTTTTGACGTCTTATCTGTGATACGCAGGCTTCATAACCTCTGATTCCCTTTCAAAATTCCATTTTATTTAGTTCCGCCCATTGTTTTCTCGTTTAGGGCACACGCTTTTTATTACTTGGGGACCATACGCCGCTTTTCATGGAATGGCACGGAAGTGTCACATTGAAGGTTCCATGATAACCGCCGTATGAACACATCTGCGGATGTTTCTAAATTCAAAATTTTACTATTTCACGTGTAAATGTTGAATACTGCTTAAAATAGATAAATACAGAATCCCTAAGCCGGTGCTAGGGGGCGTGGACGGTAACTTGCATAATTCTTATGTTATTTTGTTGTGATTAATGCTTCCGAGGGATCACTTTGTTTCCAGAATTTTGTACTTCACAACAGCAGGTGTCAAGTGCTGTGTGGCAGCTGTAAAAAGTTGCCCCGTACTTCACTTCAGTGTTGTTATATTTTCTGGTCCTTCGGGATCATTGATGCCAGCACTATAAAGTGTTGAGAATTGAGTACCGCTCAAGCCGGTGCTAGGGGGCGTGAGGGATGTTGCACTTATTCATTATCCCTCATGTACAGACTCAATCAAACCGAGTCTGCAATTCTTATGTTATTTTGTTGTGATTAATGCTTCCGAGGGATCACTTTGTTTCCAGAATTTTGCATTTTCCAGTACCGTCCATGTACAGGCTCAATCAAACCGAGCCTGCAACATTTTCAATTTTGCCGTGTTGGGCTTTCTTTAGGGATTCAGTATTTTTTCTATTTTATAAGTATCTGACCGGAACAAGGCGACTATATTATATGCACATCTCCTCTTAGTATCCCATAAAGTTTCGTTGAATTCCAGCCAGTAGTTACAGAGAAGAAGCACGGAAACGATTATTGCTCTGGTTGTATACTGCCTAAGTTATCAATGGTCATAACTTTAAGTTAAAATGTCTGACCCGAACAAGGCGACAATATGCGCATCTCCTCTTGGTATTGAAGGTTCCAATAGTTTCATTGAATTCCAGCCAGTAGTTGCAGAGAAGTAGTGAGGAAACGAATATATTTCTATATGGATACTGCATTACTAATCAAGGGCCATAACTCTGAGTTAAAGTGTTTGACCCCAACAAGGCAATGATATGCGCATCTTCTCTTAGTATTGAAGGTTCCAATAAAGTTTCATTGAATTCCAGCCAGTAGTTGCAGAGAAGTAGCGCGGAAACGAATATTTTTCTATATGGATACTGCATAACTAATCAAGGGCCATAACTCTTAGTTAAAGTGTCTGACCAGACAAAGGCAACGATATGCGCATCTCCTCTTGGTATTGAAGATTCCCATAAAGTTTCGTTGAATTTCAGCCAGTAGATGCAGAGTAGCGCGGAAACGATTTTTACTTCATATGCATACTGCATAACTAATCAAGGGCCATCATAATTCTGAGTTAAAGTGTCTGACCGGAACAAGCTGACGATATGCGCATCTCCTCTTGGTATTGAAGGTTCCCATAAAGTTTCGTTGAATTCCAGCCAGTAGGTGAAGAGAAGTAGCGCAGAAACGATTTTTACGCCATATGCATACTGCATAACTAATCAAGGGCCATAACTTTGAGTTCAAGTGTCTGACCGGAACAAGCTGACGATATGTGCATCTCCTCTTGATATTGATGATTCCCATAAAATAGATAAATACAGAATCCCTAAAGAAAGCCCAACACGGCAAAATTGAAAATGTTGCAGGCTCGGTTTGATTGAGCCTGTTCATGGACGGTACTGGAAAGTGCAAGTTACCGTCCACGCCCCCTAGCACCGGCTTAAGCAGAATTCAACATTTAACATGAACTGGTAAAATTTAGAATTTTGAAGCATCCGCAGATGTGTTCATATGGCGGTTATCATGGAACCTTCAATGTGACACGTTAGTGCCATTCCATGAAAAGCGGCATATGGTCCCCAAGTAAAAAAATGCGTTTGCCCTAAACGAGAAAACAATGGGCGTTTTGTTGAATTCCAGCCAGAGAACTACTCCGGAAACGAAATTTTACACTGCATACTACATAACTAATCAAGGGCCATAACTCTGAGTTAAAGGGTCTGACCGAAACAAGCTGACGATATGCGCATCTCCTCTTGATATTGATGATTCCCATAAAGTTTCGTTGAGTTCCAGCCATTCGGACGGACGGATGGACGGACGGACAACGCCAAAACTATATCCCCCTCCCGATTCCATCGGCGGGGGATAACAAGATCAACAAGGAAAGGCGGCGTTCAATGAACGCAACCCCCATACGACCCAGCAACAGGAACCAGTGGCAAGGAGCCCAGGCGGACCCAAAACAAAAACGGGACAGGGCACAAGACAGAGCCATTTGAGACTGACTATTTCATTTTAGAACTGGTAATCCATCCCAACACTTGTGTCCCTTGTTGTTTTCTCGTCTACGGTAAGTATCTTCCCCTTTGACCCTAGTTTTTTTTTATTTATCCCCTTCCTATCCCGGATCTCCTGTCCTCTTCCCCTGTGCCCTTTGACTTTATGGGCTTATTTTTCAATCATTTATTTGTTTTCTTTTAGTTCCTTATCAGTAACTAATTATTTATGATTTTAGTGGTTAGCCTGCCCATGCCCTTGTGCCCTGTCCTGTTTTTGTTTTGGGGTATTCCTGGGCTCCTTGCCACTGGCTCTTGTTGCTGGGGCGGGTGGGCGTTGCGTTCATTGAACGCCGCCTTTTCTTGTTGATCTTGTTTATCATATTTTATCCCCCTCTGACTTATATTTTAGCCCCCTTTTCCAGAATTATCTACCTGTTTCCGAAACTGAAAACCAAAATAGAGAAATATAGAATCCACAAGGAAAGCCCAACACGGCAAAATTGAAAATGTTGCAGGCCTGGTTTGATTGAGCCTGTTCATAATCGCTACTAGAAAGTTTTTGGAAAAGCGGCGTTCAATGAACGCAACCCCCATATATGACCCAGCAACAAGAACCAATGGCAAGGAGCCCAGGCGGGCCCCAAACAAAAACAGGACTAGGCAAAGACAGAGCACGGACAGGTTAATCATTAAATGATAAATAATTTGTAACTGATTAGGAATTCAAAGAAAATAATAATAGGCCCACAAAGGGGAAGGGGACAGGAGACGGCGGGAAGGGGGGGGGGGGGGTAATCAAAGAAATAAAAACTAGAGGCAATTGGAAGATACTTACCGTAGACGAGAAAACAACAAGGGAGACAAGCAAAAGTGTCACCAAAACAGTATGAAACAACATAGACATACATCTGAGGAACACAGTGGGGCGCCGCCTTGGAACGGTCAGCAGCATAATAATAACTGCTGGGGAGTTTAAACAGGTTAATGGTGCGAAAAGGGTGGAATTTTGAATTTAGAAACATACGCAGATGTGTTCATACGAAGCTTCGTGGCAGACGCTTTGGAGGCAATGAAGGAGTCATGGAGGTTTGATTAATGCTTCCGAGGGATCACTTTGTTTCCAGAATTTTGAGAAGTGTATTGATCTAAAGGGCGATATATTGAAAAGTAATTCTATTAGTTGGGTTCTCTTACTACCGGAAGTACATCGGGCAAATAGCTTTTTGATCAATCCTCGTTTTAGTGAGCCGACTCGCAGTTTTCCATGATGGCCGGTACCAAGTTCTGAAGGTGGTGAGGTGGTGTTGCCATGCAACTTCATTATATTTCACCAAGATATTGAGAGTAATTTAAACAAGAAGGCCATGATGGCCCTGAAGTCGCTCACCTGTATATAGCGCCCCACCCCGCCCCCGAGCAGGGCCAATTTTAACCAAAGGGCTTTTATTTGAACAAACTTGGTAGACACCCATAAGAAGATGCTTCATGCTAAACATCTAAGCTCTAGCTCATTTGGTTTCTTAAAAGAAGATTTTTAAAGTTTTTACAATACACATATAGTTAATAAATGACACCCCTGGGGCGGGGCCAGTTTTGACCACAGGGCTTTTATTTGAACAAACTTTGTAGACACTTACTAGAAGATGTTTCATGCTTAATATCTAAACTCTAGCTATTTGGGTTTTTCAAAGAAGATTTTTAAGTCTTTGCTATACACATATAAGGAAAATCAATGACCCCCCAAAGCGGGGCCAATTTTGACCCCGGGGCTTTTATTTGAACAAACTTGGTAGACACTCATTAGAAGATGTTTCATGCTAAATATCTTAGCTCTAGCTCTTTGGGTTCTTTAAAAGAAGATTTTTTAAGTTTTTACTATATGCATATAGGGAAAATCAATGACCCCCTGGGGCGGGGCCAATTTTGACCCCAGGGCTTTTATTTGAACAAACTTGGTAGACACTCACTAGAAGATGTTCCATGCCAAATATCTGAGCTCTAGATCTTGCGGTTATTTCAAAGAAAATGTTTAAAGTTTTTGCTACACACATATAAGGAAAATCAATGACCCCCCGGGGCGGGGCAAATTTTGACCCCAGGGCTTTTATTTGAACATACTTGGTAGACACCCATTAGAACATGTTTCATGCTAAATATCTTAGCTCTAGCTCTTTGAGTTGTTTAAAAGAAAATATTTTAAGTTTTTACTATATGCATATAGGGAAAATCAATGACCCCCTGGGGCGGGGCCAATTTTGACCCCAGGGCTTTTCATACTGTTTTGGGGACACTTTTGCTTGTGTCCCTTGTTGTTTTCTCGTCTACGGTAAGTATATTCCCCATTCCCTCTAGTTTTTATTTCTTTGATTAACCCCCACCCCCCCCCCTTCCCCCGGTCTCCTGTCCCCTTCCCCTTTGTGGGCCTATTATTCTTTTCTTTGAATTCCTAATCAGTTACAAATTGTTTATCATTTAATGATTAACCTGTCCGTGCTCTGTCTTTGCCCTGTCCTGTTTTTATTTGGGGTCCGCCTGGGCTCCTTGCCTTTGGTTCTTGTTGCTGGGTCATGTGGGGGTTGCGTTCATTGAACGCCGCCTTTCCTTGTTGATCTTGTTTATCATATTTTTTTATTTGAACAAACTTGGTAGACACTCACTAGAAGATGTTTCATACCAATATCTAAGCTCTAGCTCTTACGGTTTTTTAAAAGAAGATATTTAAAGTTTTTTCTTTCGGTTACCATGGCAACCAGAGTTCTGCATGGAATTAAATTCTTTGAACAATTTTTAAAGGTGACCACCAAAGGAACATTCCTGTGAAGTTTGGATGAAATTGGCTTGGTGGTTTATGAGGAGATGTCGTTTAATGTAAAAGTTTACGGACGGACGCCGGACGAAAAGCGATCACAAAAGCTCACCCTGTCACTTTGTGACAGATGAGCTAAAAAGAACTGTCTGGAATATTAGATAAAATCCCAGACGGCCCTGTCATGACATTGAACAAAGAATAAACATTTGTAAATTTTCAACTCTTTTAAAAACCCCTAAAGAAAGCCCAACGCGGCAAAATTGGAAATGTTGCAGGCTCGGTTTGATTGAGCTTGTTCATGGACGGTACTGTCAAGTGCAAATTTCCGTCCACGCCCCCTAGCACCGGCTTAAGCAGATGAACTGGTAAAATTTAGAAATTTGAAACATCCGCAGATGTGTTCATATGGCGGTTATCATGGAACCTTCAATAAGACACGTTGAGCAATTCCATGAAAAGCGGCATATGGTCCCCAAATAAAACAAGAGCCGGGTGATGCTCCCCGAATAGGTTTTGGACACAGGAAAGTACACCTCTTGTAGTTTCAGAGTTATGTCCCTGGAAAAAGTTCAAAGTGCAATAATTCCAAAATTAGGAAAGGCAGAGTTGATGCCAACACTATAAAGTGTTGAGAATTGAGTACCGCTCAAGCCGGTGCTAGGGGGCGTGAGGGATGTTGCACTTATTCATTATCCCTCATGTACAGACTCAATCAAACCGAGTCTGCAATTCTTATGTTATTTTGTTGTGATTAATGCTTCCGAGGGATCACTTTGTTTCCAGAATTTTTTACTGTTCTTTCCACTGCACTTCTAATCACTGTTATCTATCAACTTACAAAGTTTCTTGTTGATATCTCTTATGGTTTTCGAGTTATGTTCCGGACAAATTCAAAAAGTAAAAATAAACAAATGGCAATAACTCCAGAATAAGGCAAAGCAGAGTTCTCGTGCACTGCACATCTACCCATTGAGATACATCCACCTACAAAGTTTCATGTTGATATCTCTTATAGTTTTACAGCTATGTCCAGTACAAGATTTTTCTAAAACGGGAGATAATTAAAAAATGAGGCTTAACAGAGTAATGGTTTTTTTTGCAATGCACTTTTACTGAATGAGATCTATCTACCTACAATGTTTCATCTTGATATCTGTTATAATTTTAGAGTTATGTTCCGGACAAACTTCAGTGTTAAAATTAACAAAGGGCAATAACTCCAAAATTAGAACAAAAAGAGTTATTGTTCTTATGCACTGCACATCTACCCATTGATATCTATTCACCTACAAATTTTCATGTTGATATCTCTCAAATTTTTTGAGTTATGCCCCGGACAAGATTTTTCTATAAGGGGAGATAATTCAAAAATGAGGCTTAATAGAGTAATGGTTTTTTTGCAATGCACTTTTACTCAATGAGATCTATCTACCTACAATGTTTCATCTTGATATCTCATATAGTTTTAGAGTTATGTTCCGGACAAAGTTCAAAGTGTTAAAATTAACAAAGGGCAATAACTCCAAAATTAGGACAAAAAGAGTTATTGGTCTTATGCACTGCACATCTTCCCATTGAGAACTATTCACCTACAAAGTTTCATGTTGATATATCTCTTATAGTTTTAGAGATGAACAGGCTCAATCAAACCGAGCCTGCAACATTTTCAATTTTGCCGTGTTGGGCTTTCTTTAGGGATTCTCTATTTATCTATTTTAGAGTTATGCCCCGGACAAGATTTTTTTATAAGGGGAGATAATTCAAAAACCGGGCAAATTAGAGTTATGATTCTTTGACACTGCACTCCCCCTCAATGCCCTCTACCACTGTATGAAGTTTAAACAAATTATCTCCAAGGGTTTTCAAGTTATGCTCCGGACAAGAAAACAGACGGACAAGGCGCCGACTATATGCTCCCCCGAAATTTTTCGAGGAGCATAAAAATACGTGTGCCCTAAACGAAAAAACAATGGGCGGAACTAAATAAAATGGAATTTTGAAAGGGGATCTGAGGTTATGAAGCCTGCATATCACAGATATAACGTCAAAAGACAAATTTAAAAAGCAGGCCTCATATCCTAAGGATGATTCAACAGTATTCAAGTGAGAAATACTGGAACCACCCAACAAGAAAGATGCAGAATAGATCTAAAATACCACACGCACAACAATAATGTCGTGCTGAACGATCTTTAAGGATCGGAAATATAACATCCCTGATTGAATGTACGGGGCGACTTTTTACAGCCTCCACACAGCACAAACAACACTGATAAAATATGATAAACAGGATCATCAAGGAAAGGCGGCGTTCAATGAACACAGCCCCCACCCGACCCAGTAACAAGGGTCAGTGGCAAGGAGCCCAGGAGGACCCCAAACAAAAACAGGGAAGGGCATAAGGCAGAATGCCAGAGGGCGTGAGGGATGTTGCACATTTTCATTATCCCTCATGTACAGACTCAATCAAACCGAGTCTGCGGTTCTCTTGTAATTTTGTTGTGATTAATGCTTCCGAGGGATCACTTTGTTTCCAGATTTTTGTAATTTTAATTTAATTTTAAATGTACTTTCCAAAAGTTACTCAATGGTTATATTTCAGAACCATCTTTTGTTTATATATAGTTATAGTTATCTTTATAGTTAATTAGTATATTGTATGGAATATGAAAAACAAGATCAACAAGGAAAGGCGGCGTTCAATGAACGCAAGTCAGAGTACCTCTTTGTTTACATTTCACTTCCTTTATCACAAATGATATTACATTCACATGTGATGAGTATGTCACATATTTTAAATCCATATCACAACTTAATTCAAAATCGTTTATGCATTTTCGATAAAACAAAATCCGGTCACATGACAGTTCACACTCCTCACGCCTAAATGTGTAGGGAAGCTAACTGCCAACTGCATAGGAGTTTGATGACAGGTACTTATAAGAATACGCAATCCCTAGTTAATTAAATTACACCCATGTTGTTATCTTTGATGCTATTGTTATAACAGTTTATTGTGACATAGAAATTAGGACAATTTGTTTGCAATCAGAAAATTTTACATTGTTTTAAGATATACTATGCTGAAATTTGATATCAGAAAATATTGATAATTGCTACACAATCTCTTTGTAAATATGAAATAAACATGTTTTGACTTCACACAAATATAGAGTGAAAAGAAAGCCCAACGCGGCAAAATTGAAAATGTTGCAGGCTCGGTTTGATTGAGCCTGATCATGGACGGAACTGTCAAGTGCAAACTACCGTCCACGCCCTCCACCCTAGCACCGGCTTAAGCAGAATTCAACATTTAACATGAACTGGTAAAATTTAGAATTTTGAAACATCCGCAGATGAGAAACTTGAGAAAAAAAACTGTGTTTTTATCCCCCGCCGAAAAGGCGGCGGGGGTATTGAAATAGTCTCCTACGTCCGACCTTCCGTCCGACATTTTTGTCCGGAGCATATCTCAAAAAGTATTTGAGGTATCAACTTTAAACTTCATAGGTGGATAGACCTCACTGAGGAGGAATGCAATGCACTAAAATGATAACTCGACTCTGCACATTTTTTTAGTTATTGCCCTTTGTTATTTTTCAAATTAATTTTTGTCCAGAGCATAACTCAAAAAGCCTTTGAGATATCAACATGAAACTTCACAGATGCATAGATCTCACTCAGGAGGTGTGCAGTGCACAAAAAGTGATAACTCTACCTTTCATGATTTTTGAGTTATTGCCCTTTGTTATTTTTCATACTTAATTTTTCACCTGAGTGGAGCATTACTCAAAAGTGTTTGAGATGTCAATATGAAATAGATAAATACAAAATCCCTAAAGAAAGCCCAACACGGCGAAATTGAAAATGTTGCAGGTGGATAGATCGTATTGAGGAGAAATGCTGTCCGCAAGAATGATAACTCTTCCCTTTATAATTTTATTGAGGAGGAATGCTGTGCGCAAGAATGATAACTCTTTCCTATATAATTTTTGAGTTATTGCTCTTTGTTCTTTTTCATACTATTTTGTCCGGAGCTTATCTCAATAAGTATTTGAGGTATCAACTTGAAACTTCATAGGTGGATAGATTTTACTGAGGAGGGGTGCAGCACACTACAATGATAACCTACCCTGCATTATTTTTCAGTTACACATGTATTGCCCTTTGTTATTTTCAGCCATCAGTATTCACATAGGTTTCAATTATGTAATCACTTCAGCCATCAGTTTTCATTACCAAAAGACCTACTAAAATTGAATTATTCTGCTCTACTTCATATACATTCTTCCATGGAGCAAACACATTCTGCGGGGGATGGCCATGTGGACATGGCTCTTGTTGAATTTAATTTCATTTAAAGAATAATCGACATCTGTTACACTTGTGCACATTTTAAATGTCTCAACCGTTTTCCCAGATTCAGGGTCGTCAATTCTCCTTAAAAAAGGGGACTCGGAATTTAATTTCAAATGTATGGTCTTTATATTAGTTTTTGAAAAAATAGAGTTGGCTTTCAGAACTCTATAATTTCATACAAAATGAGTTGATGCCTATAGATTGTTGCGTTACTATAATTCTTTTGGTAGCAATAATTTGTAGTTTGAAATATATCCAGTGTCAAAGTTTTAGCCTTTATTAATCCTGTTTCTTTTTACTTTAGCGAATGTAGTTTGAGGGATGTCACTAAACTATAATGTGAACTTCATATTAGATAGTTTTGAGTAAAGCACTTGTATTGCCAAACGAATAACTTTTAAAAACAATTCTTATAAAAGTATGTACAAAAGCCAAACAAAGAACATTTTTTCGTGGTAAACTGTAACTAAATAACGTATCAGCAAAGCATCAAATCATAAGTTATTTGTTATTTAAAAAATAATATCGGACTTAATTTGGTTAATCAGCTATTTAACACCGGTATGGAGTTTGAATCGTAGTCAGTAGGCATACCTCTGCTGTAGTTTGATTTTCTAGAGAACATATATATGCTGATAGCTTTTGCCTTTTATCGACCGAAATTACGCTTGACCTTATTTCCAGACCATCAAATAATTTGTTATCTCTTTTATATCATTTTAGTTTGAATTTCGTCCTTATTACTCTGTTCACGTTTTTGCATTATTAATAGTATTTTCGACAAGATCTATTTTTCGTCAGACTGCTTTCTTAAAAGCTTGAGTATGAAAATTAATTGCTAGCAAAATTTATTTCATACTGCATTTTATTGTATTGTAAGTATTTATTTCTAAGTATTGGTTTACTTCACAGTAAATTAGTTTCCGTGTCTTTAATTACATTTTTGATTGTTCAATATCTTTTAGCCATCTTCCAATAATGAGATATTAGTTACTAAGTTTTCAGAAGGTTCTATTTCGCTGTATTAAGTCTTTCATTTATAATATAAACAATAAAATAACTAAAATGTTTACTTTTCGAAATAAATTTACAATAATCTTTAGCAGAAAAAAAAGTATTGTGACACAGACAGAATGGTTGTTATATTTTACAATTTAAGAAACCCCAGTCTATATGCTTTTCTTTCTTTTTTCGTTGTTGGTACTGTTGTGTTGCTTACCTCCTCTATTTGTCAAACTTTTTCAAAGAAATTTACAATTTATAAAAATCACAATACTATATTCCTTCCATTTAAACTCAGTGCTATGTATCTTCTGAAAAAGGAGTTTTCTCCTGCAATCCTTCACATCAAGCACGAATTGTTATACTCGTGATGACAGCAGTCGTTTATTT
The DNA here is from genome assembly GCF_026571515.1 of Ruditapes philippinarum. Classification (NCBI taxonomy): domain Eukaryota; kingdom Metazoa; phylum Mollusca; class Bivalvia; order Venerida; family Veneridae; genus Ruditapes; species Ruditapes philippinarum. Next base: position 28,370 of record NW_026864579.1, read on the forward strand.
CCACTCATTACATGACAAAATGTGGCAAACATTAATACAAATACACAATGAGGCATACCCACTGGTAGAATAATAATAAAAAAATAATAAAAACAGTCCGAGAATACATATAATACAGATCTTAATAAGTACATCAATTATATGAAATGTGTTTCTTATTAATGCGGGTTATCTCTATTTTGATATTTATAAACAAAAAAAATTGTTGTTTCTTTTTATCATAACATTGCATTAAAAAATAAAGCATATCATTAAAAAAGTTGTTAATACAATGGAATGACTACCCATGGGATGCAGGTTGGGTTATCTTTATATTTTCGTAAATGTTCAAGAAAAGTAACACATCTGAAGTCAAAATCCGTGTTACTCGAGTTAACAACCAATGTTCTCATTGTGCACGTAAATATGAAGATTGATTCTTTAACAATTTTCATTAGTTGTAGACACACATATTTTCATCGTGTTGAAAACTAGCTTTGTCGCATCCATTTGTTTTATAACATAAGTAAGCACACTGTATTGGTGTCAAACCCTGTACTCTTGTTTGAGCTCCATTCCCCAACGCGATTGGCACGAAAGAAAAATCTGAAAAACAAACTTTTGTTAATGAAAAACGCATTATTTATATCGATATTTGATAAAATGTTAGATTTTGCAACATAACTACTCATGAGAAACATGCAAAACTTAGATAGTTAAAACCGGTATATTTCTTTACACATTTTTCTCACTTAATCATATTTTGTAAAGAAACGCACATTTTAAAGCGTGAAAATATGTTCAACACTTGATGATTTGTTTAAAAGCACATAACATTTGAAAAATAATTATTTTATTTTAGTTTGATTATGAAGAATAAAGTCAAAGAGTTTAAGAAAAAAGCAAGTTAAGTTTCTCTTTTGTGATATATAACACAACATAGGTGGTAGACAAACTAACAGAATAGTGTTGATTAAAGACTAATTTTTCTCAGCGTTTCTCACGCTTCCAAATTGCGAGACACGGTTTTGATTTGTCATCTGCACACTGAGCTTGTGTGTAAAAAACTACCTTCTTCATTTTTCTTAAGTTTGAAATGTGATTAATTATTGCAAGTTATGTCTCTTACATTGTGAATTTTCATATCCAAACACTTGGACCTCGCATAAGGTTAACTTGTCTGTCACAGAAGGACTCCTAGTAATGCGTACCCAGCGCCCAAACACGGTGTGTTCTAATTCAAACGTATACACAAGTCCCATAACTCCCTCATGGAAACCGTACTTTTTGTATGTCTGTGTCTTTGAACCGATGTATAGCTCAACATGTCTTAACCGCTCAACTGTAATGAATTTCATCAACATTTAGCATTCAATTAATATATAATAGCTTAACGAGTCTTAATTTTTTTCTGTCATACAAAACAGTTTCAACTTCAAATTAAGGATGCAACCTTTATGGCGTTCATACAGCATAGTAAGTGTTTCAGTTCCAAGTACATTTAGAAAACGTTATTAAACTAATGTTTGCCTTTTCTTAAGAATGAACAATTATTTTTGAGACATAATGTGTCTATAAAACAAATCTTACGGCAACAATCGTCACGATTATATATAGTCACGTGATCAATAAAAAAATCTTTGCCCAAATCAACCTCCCAGAATGCATTCACGGTAGCGGCTGTATGCGTGCATGATCCATTCTTAAAACTCTTTGAGATACCACCATCGACAGCCAACTGGGCAGTTGTGCCGAAAGCTGTATCTGTCTGGTACGCTGGCTTGTTGAGTGCGATATTATCTGAATAGAAATATTATACATCTATATCAAGATAATATATATGAACATACTTTGGCGCAAAACATACGATATCACGTTTTGTAATTTTCCTTTCTATAAGACAGAACATTCAAATGTAAATACTAGTATATTCTTATAGAATTAAATATTTGTAAATGAAAAATTAAAATATGCTTTTTAATTTTAGAGCTATTTTTTAAGGAAATGTGTAAAAACATTACACAAGCCGTGAACATACGACAATTACCATTTACATAAATCATGTTTCTTCAGATTCGAAAAATTAAACTTATAAATAAATCGTTTTAAAATTGTAATCATACATCAAAAGCGTCGAGAAATAATATTTACAAGGAGAATAAGGGGAAATAATTTACTAATATTCGTATCAATATCATATATCACATACTTGTATATAATAAACGGAGAATTATGCACATATATACCCTCATAAAACGCATATCATAAAATTAAATAAAGATATTTTCACACTTTGTCAAAATGTCATTTTGAGCACTTATCAAATAAATGTTTACTCTTACCTAGAACGTGTTGGCTCGTTACTGTTACGTAGCAAAATAAGATAAAAATTATCATCTTGTTTCGAGAAATCATCGTTTCTATATGAAACATTATCCAGTAATGAAAACTACTTTTAAAAAAAGCGGATTAATATCCGTGAAGATCATGCACTGACTGACAAAAAACTGACGCGTGCAATAACTTCTATTACACTGACACATGCAATATTTTCTATTACACTGAATTCATAAATATAAAGTGCATACTTATCTTTACATGCTTCATTTATTAGATATTAAAGGCCCATAACGCCCTAGAAACGCTTTGATTCTTCTAAATAGTTTTTTATCTATATTTTTATACATTTTGACTCTGACCGAATACCGACTATTTTTTCTTTTGTTGCCTTTTTAGTACAATTGTAGTGATTTTGTATGGAAGTCAAAATACTGCTACTAATAGTTTGATATGCTAAAGCAGTCGCCACCTTAGAGCAATACCAGGTTAACTCCATATGTAATTTGTTATTGCACTAAGGTGACGACGCGTTTCATGAGTGCTCTTGATAAAGCAGTTTATAGTATGTTTCTTAACTAAAATGTGGTTATAATGTATACCGAAATGTAATGGAATGTTTCAGATGGTGCAATAAATTAGATTTACATTTGGATATTGATAAAGACGGTACTATTGTTTATCTTGAGTACAAAATACTTCAATAAATTTCAACGGACTTAAAATTTTACAACATTTTACCGATATTGCCAATGACAGAATGATCACTATATTGTTATGCTATTGTAATGAACTTCTTTGATTACTTTATCTTAATGGACTTTGTATGGATTATATGGACCATGTCCAGCAGAAACAAGAAACGGACGATATCCAAATCGTCGCCTAATTCAGTGACTGGTTCACTAGCTAAACACCAACTAAACAACTGACCAATACTGGTACTTTCTCACCACTGCCATACAATTCTCAAACCATGAGCGCCAATCAATCGCCCGGACAGCTGGTTTAAATAGTACGTTTACAAAGGATTCAGGTTATCCCTATACACCTACATATACAGACTGAAACACAAATATGAATGCCTCACCTACATGTTGTATAGAGTCATGTATGAGAATGTGAATGCTTATGTCAAAGTAAATTTCTATCTGATTATATGGGTGTAAAGCAAGGAGAGCCATTATCCCTCGACTTATCGAATAAATTAAGATACATTTTCCTGTTGACAAATAAACTTTATTTCTATTTCTATCTGCCAAAATATAACAATTCTTGGCCAAGTATACAATGTACAGAAATTTAAAAGAAAATTGTTTAAATATAAAAATAAATATTCAATAAACAAACTTGCCAAAATATATTTAATTATCTGGCTAATTACAAACGTTGAAATATACGTTTAAACGATGAAGTATAGAAACATTGAATTGTTTAATACCCTATGATATTGATTATATAAAATACACTTGTAAATATTTATTTGGCCAGTCTGTACACTATGTACTTTCTTAACTTCATCACTTTATTACTTAAATATTTTTCTTATTTTACTCTCCTCAGTGCAAAATTGTATTCTTAAAATACAATTAAATATGTCAATCATCCTGTTTAGAATACATGTATGTACTATAACTTTACATATGTAATGGATGTCCTGTATAAAAGTTAATATATAAATTGTCTGTCTGTTGATGTGATCAATTATGTCAAACTTTTGTCATGTATCTTAATCTTTGACGCCATAAATTGTAACACCGTCTTGGCGTTGAATATTGCCAATAAAAACGTCATTCTGGTCTTTTTTGTTCTGTTCTGTTTACATTTTACTACGTTTATATCAAATTATTTTACGTGAAGCGCTACTTTTTTCAGGTAACATAATCTTACAGACCCTGACACCGTTATCTTAACTGTATGCTACTTATATTTGCCAATTCTAAAGAACTTGAAGTGATGATTATATCGTTTCTGAATGATAATGTGCCTTTAAAGAGTCAAATGATTAAACTACTATAATAAGTCATAATCAGATCAATAATGGCACCAATTAGTTCTACTTGTATCACGCAGATGACAAATAAGAGTTTTAATTTTTCAGGAATTGTAAATAATGGCTGGCTATCGTTCGGTCTTAAAGCTGCATGCCTCCAGATGAGCAAACAACTAAGTAAATAAATAAATAGTAATAAATGATAAAATAAATATTTTTTTTTTAAATCAACATAGAGAAAAATGTACAAAAATACAGAGAAACAAAAGTATTCAAAATTCAAAACATAATTAACATGTATGCAATTGATGACTGATTTTGCAGGATTCATCACCTTATTTCTATTGCGTGACTAAAGCAGTCAGAGCTCTTTTTAGCTCACCTGTCACAAAAGTGACATGGTGAGCTTTTGTGATCGGTTTTCGTCCGGCGTCCGTTCTTCGTCCGTCCGTCCGTAAATTTTTACTTTAAACGACATATCCTCATAAACGGCTAAGCCAATTTGATCCAAACTTCACAGGAATGTTTCTATGGTTGTCAACTTTAAAATTTGTATAAAGAATTTAACTCCAAGCAGAACTCTGGTTGCCATGGCAACCAAAAGAAAAAACTTGAAATATCTTCTTTAAGAAAACCGAAATAGCTAGAGCTTATATATTTGGCATAAAACATCACACAGTCAATGTCTACCAAGTTTGTTAAAAAAAATGCCCTGGGGTCAAAATTGGTCCTGCCTCAGGGGGGTCCTTGTTTTTTCCTTTATGTATATAGTAAAAACATGAAAAATCTTCTTTTAAAAAACCCTAAGAGCTAGAGCTAAGATATTTGGCATAAAACATCTTCTCATGGACGTCTACAAAGTTTGTTCAAATAAGGGCCCTGGGTTTAAATTGGCCCCGGGGTTAAGAATTGCCCCCGCTCCGTGGATCATTGATTTTCCTTATATGTTTATAGTAAAAACTTAACATATCTTCTTTTTCCGTTTTTCCCTTTATGTATATAGTAAAAACTTTAAAAAATCTTCTTTTAAAAAAAACCTAGCTAGAGCTAAGACATTAAGTATTAAACATCTTTTTATGGGTGTCTACGATTTTTGTTCAAATAAGGGCCCTGGGGTTAAAATTGGCCCCGCCCGGGGATCATTGATTTTCCTTATAGGTATATAGTTAAAACTTAAAAATCTATAAGAGCTAGAGTTTAGATATTTAGCATGAATTATCTTCTAGTGATTGACTACCAAGTTTCTTCAAATAACAGCCCTGGGGACAAAATTGGTGTCGCCCAGAGGGGAGGGGGTCTTTGTTTTTCCCTATATGTGTATAGTAAAAACTTTTAAAAAATCTTCTTACAGCTAGACCTTAAATATTTATCATGAAACAGCTTCAAATGGGTGTCTACCAAGTTTGTTTAAAAAAAAGCACCTAGGTTAAAATTGGCCCCGCCCCGGGGGCCTACATACAGGTGAGCGATTTCAGGGCCATCATGGTCCTCTTGTTTATATTCTGATCTATTTTTTGCAGTGTTCGTAGATTTTAAGTGCCGTTCGCAATGTTTTAATTATTTACTTTGTTCACCTGACAATATTTTTCAATGTAATTTATTTCATTTTTTTTCAAGAAATAAGCATGAATCTTGAAGTGACATTATGCTCATATTGAATGTCAAGTTTAATTAAATGAGTAATAAATTCAAATGATTGCCCTTTTTAATGGTGATTAATGATGAACATTGTTTACAATATAAACTACCTTAATTATAAAAGATTGCACCACTATTGTTTCCGATACATTCTGAATTATTTATGGAAATTTCCGTTTGTCGCGTGGAATATTGATTTTTCTTTCTTAGTAAAATATAAAATGGACAAGTTATTTGTATTTTTTCTGTACAACGACCATTAATTTCAACGGCATAATGACACTTTCGATATATACAATTTTGCTGTCTGTTAAGAATATACATGTAGTACCCGATATTTATTTATTGATGTATACATTTATTTACATAGTCGTTATAAATAATACAATTTTATAGCATATTGAATACTTTAGACAATATATTGAAACGGAAATCCAGTACTTTGTAAAGATATCAAAATGAACATTGGCAACACTCAGTTCCTATGCAAAAGTCAAGTATTTGCAACCAAATTAAAGGAATAAAGAAAATGGGTTTTAATTAAATCTTAAACCGCTTACAGATGTTCATGAAGCTAGGCAGACACCCGGAGCTGCCGGAACTGATTTTCGTCAACTACGGCTATTAAATTTGTCGCCGGATTTTTTATGCTCCCCGAAGGGAGAGCATATAGCATGTATAGTCGCCACCTTGTCCGTCTGTTGTCTTTTTCGGAGCCTTACCTGAAAATCCTTGGATATTTTTTAAACTTCATACAGTGGTAGAGGGCTTGAGGGGGAGTGGAGTGCACAATAAACATAACTCTATTTTGCCCGGTTTTTTAATTATCTCCCCTTTTAGAAAAAAAATCTTGTCCGGGACATAACTCTAAAACTATAAGAGATATCAACATGAAACTTTGTAAGTAAATAGAAATCAATGGGTAGATGTGCTTTGCACAAGAACCATACCTCTTTTTGCCTAATTTTGGTGTTTTTGCCTTTTGTTAATTTTAACTCTTTGAATTTTGTCCGGAACATAACTCATATCAAGAGATATCAACATGAAACATTGTAGGAAGATAGATCTCATTGAGTAGAAGTGCAGTGCAAAAGAACAATAACTCTGTTAAGCCTCATTTTTTAATTATCTCCCCTTTTAGAAAAATCTTTTCTAGGACATAGTCTAAAAACTATTAGAGATATCAACATGAAACTTTGTTGGTAGATAGATCTTATTGAGTAAAAGTGCAGAACAAAAAATATAACTCTGTTTTATTCAATTTTTGAAATATCACCTCTTATATAACTTCGCCTTGCCAAATTTGGTAGTTATTGCCCTTTGTTTATTTTTACATTTTGAACATTGTCAAGGACATCACTCGGAAACCATAAGAGGTATTGACAAGAAACTTTGTAGGTTGATAAATCGCATTGTTTAGAAGTGCAGTGCAAAGAACAATTACTCTGCCTGGGCTTATTTTAAATTGTTGCACTTCGAACATTTCCAGGGACATTACTCTGAAACTACAAGAGGTGTACTTTCATTTGTCCAAAACCTTTTCGGGGAGCATCACCGGCTGAATCCGGGCTCTTGTTTGATCTTATGTCGCCTTAATTTCAGTCATTCTGCCTAGCCGGAATAGCCGGAGATCGTTGTTATAAGTAATTTGACACTGCATTATGGAATGAACCAATGCTCTTTTGCACAGGTTTTACCGTATCATCGCATGTATAGCCGGAACCGGATTCCGGCTAGCCGAAGTATATGGAACAAGCGGAGTTGACGAGAATGAGTTCCGGCTGCTCCGGCTGTTACAGCTGTCTGGCTAACTTCACGAACATCGTTTGCCGATATTTTGTTTATAACATAATTGTTAAAAAGTTAGTGTATTAGTATTAGTTGTAAATAACCCAGCTCTTAATAGAGATTTTTAGCTTGAGCTGATAGAGACGGCTATGTTTCTAAGGGGGCATTTCAAATGTTTTTTTTTATCTTAGGATTGACTTCATTTCTATTACAAAAAGCCGTTCATAAGTGTTTTCTGAATATCTAATTTAATTCATCAGACGATATCTCGACACCATCTTGGAACTTTGTTTTTAATAAAATCGTTGTATGATAATTAATTTTCCTGAATAATATCAGCAAGTGGCCTTTCTTCTTTTCCGTCTGTGCGTTGCAGCGTAGGATTTTCTTGTGACGATGAATGTCCATCCTCAAATCTGCTGATATTCCTGGTTGATTATCCTGGTGTGGCTGACCTGGTACTTGACTGGCCTCGTTCTCTCATGTCGACCCCGGCATGCTAAAGACGGTGCGCAATAGCATCTATTGCAACTCCTCTACAAGATTACCGAAACTCAAAAGCATTACATTAAAATACGTTTAATTCGCATATTTGCATGTAACAAGATAACAAAAAGTAAAAGGGTAAACCGATCAGAGAAGCAGAATATGAATTATAGTGTGAAATTACAGATTTAAGGTAGAACGCGACACTTTGCGAACTTTCGAATAGCGTCTTGAAAATTAGCATGCAAAAAGTATACCATATTTCTGATTAGATTTCGTTGATTTTATTTCAATAGTTTCAGCCAATTTTTGAACACACTGCGTCAAAGTTGACCATCAAAGCCCGTTTTTGAACATGGCGTCGCTGCGTATCCTTGGCAACTTTTACGGGTACTTCAACGCCATTGGCGGACAAAATATCTTTAATTCTACAGCATTCGACGGAAAATATTTTTTCCTTTAAGCTGATATAAAATTTATCGTTTTAGACCGAAAAATGTTTTAAAAATTGAAAGAAAATTGTCAATTTTGTGTAAAATTTGACGTTCAGTTTAGACGCATTTTTTTGGCTTTAAAGCGGCTTATTAAAAAATTCCTGAAATAAATTTATTTTTTTTTCCTTAAACGTCCTTTAAAATGTATACTCAGTCTAAATGACTAAAAATAACAGGGGGTCACCGACTCAATTTTTTCGGTACACGTGATTTTATTTCCCCCACCCTTTGAGTTATTTTGTAACGAAACTCGACGTATATAGATACGTTTGAGACTTTTAAAGTGTGGTAATAATGTTCAGTTTTTATCAGGAGAATTGTTCTAAAGTTTTACTTTTACATTTGAAACAACAACAACAAAGTTCAAAGTTCTACCTTAATGTTTTGTTGCGTCTATTTATGTTTTTTTATTATTTTTTCACCTCTCATTTTACATTTTATATCTATTATCGACAAGCTTTTGTGTAACATTGCCCACGTGATCTCGGTGCGGGAAATTTCGGTTTAATTGAATGATAAATTATGCAATATTACGGTACAAAAAGATAGTAGTTAATGAAGTATGGTTAAATTATTTCTATACAATTTTTTATTTCACATCAAAATAAATGTTAAACAAATTCAGGCATACATTTCTCTTATTTTAGGTAACAATGGACAATGAATCAATCAAAAGAATTAGTATCATTTCACTGGCTTTAGTGAAGGCTGCCCCGACATCACCTATTACTTTGGACGTATTTGCATGATTTAGAAATCGTTCGACAAGAGCCTTACCCGATACTTTATATAAGTTATATACTTTTTTCAATCATTAAAGACATTTATAGTGTATTTTCTTTTATCTGTTTCATTCGGTTCTTCCAAGTGACCTAGGAAACTCGTTTTAGATCTCTTACAAACTCTTCGTATTTCATCATACAAGCCTCATAAACATTTTGTAAAAAACAGCGTTTTTTCTTGCGCTTATGTGGTTTCGAACATACCAGAAGTTTATGATGCTGTAGTCACTGTTCAACATAACAGTGCCAAGTGCAACTTTGCTATGGATATAAGGTTGCTTATCCCGATTTTCTATCTACGTCTAAAACATTTGTCATTTGGCCACAGGGCCATGAGTGGTTAGTCATGAGAAGCACCTGGAACAGAATTCCAATAGCCGTGATAGCAATTGATGGAATTTCTTATGAAATCAAAAGCCCTATGAATGAAACAGAAAAACAGTTCTTTTTTCGGGATATCGAATAAAAGATATATACGAAGTGGATTTTTGGTCATCAAAACGATGCCCAGCAGTATCATATGTTACCTCAGATCGGTACTGATTTACCATTTCCACAAGAGTGCATTGAAATTGTCGATGAAATTTATCCGACTTTATCAGCATAAAGGGACCTAAACAAAGAATGGCTAAAACAGAGTAGTAAAATACTGTGTATGAGTTCAACTCGCTATAGCAGAGATTAAGCGTTACAATTTCAAGTGTATGGATACATAAAGGGAATGCTCTTCCAAAATTTATATTTGTATTTATCTTACTTGTCATAAAAAGGTTATAGGACTTCCTGTAGTATAATTTAATTGAATAATTAATATTTTGAGATAACCCTCGAATATTGTATCCGCTGTTTGTCTCCGGCTATCGTTAACCGTACAAGCTGAAAATCTCTAATACATAAAAAGTATTGCGTTGCTTTTCAGTATTATACATATATAAGTATTTTCACAAACATATAAAGTACTGCTGATCGACGGGATCCATTATCATATAGAGGAATTGCATTATCCTGTTCCATGTACACAATTAATTGTAGCATTTTGAGTGATAGATTATCCGCATGGTCTGAGAGAAAAAACATCCTAGTAGATGAGCAGAATGGATTTAGAAAACATAGAAGTACTATACATAGACCACTTGTTGTCACTCACAAATAGCATTGATACAAGGACGAAATTCAGGCAGTTATCATACTGTGCATTTATAGAAGATTACAAAAAAGCTTATGGCTATATTGAAATAAGCTTATTATCGAAAAAAAACTTGAATCTAAAGTTGATATAATTGGCTTTGCAATCTCTTTACAATAGTGTGTCATCTAGTGTCAGGATAAATGATTTATATACTGACTGGTTTAATGTTCAATGTGGTCTAAGACAGGGGTGTAGTGTGTCACCTCTCATCTTTAATCTGTTTAACATTGATTTAGCTATAATAATAATTACTATAAAGTCAGCAGACAAAGGCATATTTATTGATAATGAGAAACTTTGTTTTTTACTCTATGCTGATGACATAGCATCGATATCTGATAATGAAAATGATCTACAATTTATGCTCGATATTTTAAGTAATTGCTGTATAAGTAATATTATGATTGTAAATTCAACTAAGAGTAGTAGTGTACGTACACTTCAGACCAAATTCTGTTGAAAGGACTTCTTACAGTTTTACATGTGGATTTAATGATATAAATGTTGAAGATAAGTATACCTATCTTGGTTTATTATTGGATGAACACTTGGATTTTAATGTAACAGCAAAATGTATTGCTCAGAGTGCTGGACGAGCCTTTGGGTTGCTAATTGCGAAATGTTAAGCTATTTCAGGAGTTCCATATGATGTTTTCAAAAACTTTTTGATAGCCTGGTATGGCCTGTAATAGCCTACGGTGCGTCAGTTTGGGGAACCAAATCGTTTTCTTGTATCAATGCCGTACAAGCTCGAGCAATGCGTTTTTATCTTCGGACTGGAATGTATACATCCAACAATGCTCTGTATGGGGAATTAGCCTGGCAACCCCCCACATGTAAGGCAGTGGTAAAGACTAAGGACAATGGATGCTTTTAGAACAAACCATAAGGTTTTTAAGTTTTGTAATAGTAGAAGCAATAACAAATGTAAAAATTGGCAATACCAATTTAAGTGTCATTTGTCTTGTCAAATATAAATTAAATGGAAATGTTTGCTAGATATGATACATTTTTACAAAGGAATTTCTGTGATAGGATATTGAATGCTTCTATGGAAGTTTTTATTATACACACATATTAATAGTGAGGTTGGCCCTTCCAGGCAAGGTAGAAATAAGTTAAGAACTGATAGATTGTATAAAACAAGTTATGAGGTGAAAAATATCTTAAATCAATTATGTCTAAAAGTCAGAGATCAGCATTTAGCTAAATTCAGAAGTGGTGTAGCTCCAATTAGACTAAAGACCGGGATATATGAAAACATCCAAGAGAACTTAAGATTATGTCCGATATGTAAACTCTCGATTGAAAATGAGATTCATGTTCTGTTCGAATGTTTTGCCTACCATGATCTAAGACAGATATTAATTTCTAAATCCATGGAAATAGATAATAACTTTGTTAATCTCAAAAACCAGGAAAAACTTATTTTTGTTCTATCCAACAAGGATATTGTAAGGGAAACTGCCAAAACCTGTTGCGCTATTTTAAAAGAAAGAAATAATTTGTTATATAAATAACATTTATCTTATAGTATTATTTGTAATTTTAGTAAAACTTCTTCTTTTTCTTACTTGGTGTTAATTTATGTGTAACTTACAATAACATTTTTATGTTTAGTTAACTAACTTTTATAGCAGACTAAAGTACCTTTGTTAATTAATTTTAGTTTACTCTGATTACAGTTAGATCCACATTTTAAACTATCTTTCAGATAACAGTACATTGTGTCATAGTATTGATTTGTAAATGTTTTATAAGACTTTTATGTAGATTTTATTAACGGATTAGCAAGGGTATTTTAGCTTTTAACTGTTGATATTTAGATAATGTACATGTATAAGTTATAAGGTAAATAAGCATGAAAAGAGAGGTATCTCTTCAGTACATATTGGAAGTATACTCGAATCCCATGATACCGGTGGCTCCACGGTACCGGTGTATTCACATATCTCGCGATATTATTGTCAACGCCTACCGAGTGTTTTTATTGACATGCTCTAGTAATATTTGCTATTTCAAGGGTTTTTAAACATTTTAATGAATTTATGAAGAAAATATTTTACATATCCTACCTTATTTTTCATTTACTATCCTTTTCCTCCATTGCATAAATCGGGCTCTCTACAAAACACTTTTTTTTCCAAAAAAATAAAAAAAATGACAGGTGTTGACGTCATTCTTACCTCCATTACATGTCACTTGACCTTCTGACATCATTTTTGGCGGGAAAAAATTAATCTATGGAAAGCCATTGGTGAATATAAAACAATTTGTGAAAATTGAAAAATCAGTTTCATTCCGTCTGTTGAGGGAGCCTGTGTAAAGTGCCATATTGATATTTTATCTTCATCATATAGAAATAGAATAGATTCAATGATATAAAAGGACCAGATAATCACAACAACACTAAAATTAAGTGAAGGGGGAATTTTTGAATCCAGCCACATGGTATAATATACACTTGTAATTGGGAGTAAAAGATTCTAATACAACAGAGATCCCTTGGGTGTTAATAAAAGATGAACAGTAAACTATTCAAAAACACGTTTTTATTTTGTTTTTAAGTTGTTTTTTTAGATAGGAATACAAGAATGCTAAAATGATATTTTTTATATTAAAACTGCAATGGCTTTCCATATAAATAACATTTTTACCAGTGCATCGGTAGCATGAAGTCTGTTTAACTATGTCATACAAAATGGTCGACAATTGTTATCATTTGTAGTGAGCGAGAATTTCATAGTAACAGAACTCTGTAATGTATTTCAAAGAGGATTAAATGTTAATGAAGTTGTTAATTCCTTCTTTTTTTCAAGTCAGTAAAATTTTATCTGAAAAACGCCTTGTATAAAATATGTACACCGGTATCGTGGAGACTCGGGCTATTGGCAATATGTGCTGAGGAGTTGTCTCCCCTGTAACAATGTATTAGTATCTTATAATTTTTATCAGAATGACCATACAGGCAATTTTATGATTTTATGTAATTGAAATGTTGTAAATGTTATGTATGGATGAGACTTTAATAAAGATTATATATATAATTTCATACTTTTTCCGTACTAAATAATTCAATCAGTCTGCACATGTTAGGCATTCTATAGTAGTATGATATAATTCTGAGAGAGCTCTTAATAGTGTTACAATTGTATAAACAAATGAAATGAAATTCCTCTTCGGTCTCATAACTAGAACAAAACTGACATAAGCGTTCATCACGAGGTATTTTATAAGCACCATATCTCTCTGTGTAAGTCTTAGTTTATGTGCAGGAAATTTCGCTTAACAGTTCTTCTTTACGTTTTGTTATGGAGAGTTTCTAAGGTATTTGCCTACTTCAAACGAATTATACTAGTGGACATACAAGTATATTATCTATATCTTTTAGCATGGATGTTTGATATATTGATCAAAAAATTTTAAAGAATAAATTTCATCACCATTTGTTTAAAAAGTTTACAAAATATGTAGTTTTATATTGTAATGATTGTTATTGGTTGTTAACAGAAAATATGTTTTCGTTCGTTATGTACTTAAGAAGTCTAAGATTAATTGATGAGTTTATGTAATGCAGCTGAAGCATAAATATTTATAAAATTATGTTTTTATTGTTCTTTTTAATAGAAAAAACATTTTATTTTATGCTTTTCAGTGGATTACTGATTTATCGGTGACAATTATATTTGATAATTTCACAGTGAAAATTATCAAAATATAATTTTTTTCACTTTTCAATGACGATACTACTTTTTAACATTTTCCCCATTTTGTACCTCAATTTTATTTTTGCTGACAATTCTGACGATGTCAAGCTGTTTAAAGGAAAGAAAAGCTGAGATTGATAAATAACTGATATGTCAAAAGTATTAAAAAGAAGAAAACTTACTTCTATTCATTCAAATTCGAATCACCAAATTTCGTCTCTAATTTCTTTTTGTTTCATTTTTACAGTCTGAAAAATACATTCCTTCTACATGCACAACTGCTCTTGATGACATTGGGGCATATTAAAGTATCCTACGAGCAATAACTGTCGTATGCCTTATAAAAACTTGAAAAGCAATGACAGCCATAGGTTCGAAGTAAGTAAACAACTCAGCGTTCCTGAGCCAGACTTTAAAGTTTTCCATTTTTCTTGCTGCTTTTTGAATGTTTTCACATCTGTCAACACTTATTTTTTGGTATGTTACAATACTCGTATAAGTTTTCTTTGTTTTAAAAGGTGTATGACTAACAAATCCAAATGATATCCCTCTGAATCAAACAAAATTATTTTCCTCCCGTGAAATACACAACTTAAAAAAAAATGGCTGCCGCTTACATTTAACAAAGCCAGGTCTAATATAAATTCGCAGTAAGTAACAGAAATATGGATGGATGGTTGGACTTTTTCTCTTACAAAAATTGTTTGTTTTTATTATTAATACAAGCGATCATTCATATTTTTAATAAGTGAATAATATCACCGTCATGTAACGTTGATTGTGCAACTTATTTTTCAGTTCAAGACTTCTTGTATTAAATGTGAAAGTCCGACTAAATGGGGCTCTCAATGGGGAAATTGATTTTGGTATTAACGTAAATATTATGGAAATTTCGTTTTAACATGTTTTTAAGCATAAAATAAAAAAAAATTGTTTGTTGTGTAAGATGTAATTTTATTCCATCTCGTGAACTTTAAAAACAGTATTGTCACGAGTGGCGTAGTGTAACTTTAAAATCAGTATTCTCACGAGTGGCGTAGCCACTCGTGAGAATACTGTTTTTAAAGCCCGCTCGATGAAATGAAATTTCATCTTACACACAAACAAACAAATATCCTCTATGTCTTGTAGTTGCTGCAAGATGTGTATTTGGATACTTAGTGTTATAACCGGTGTAAGTTAAAAGCACATTCGCCTTGATAATTGAAATTGTCTTATAGTATATAAAAGTGAAATAAAGGCGTAAAGTTTGTGAAAAAAAATTAAATGAAAGAATTGCAGGATGAAAATCGTATAAGCTATGCTTACAAAATGTCGAAAATCAACTGAGCTTCAGAAATATATATTTAATTTTTGACACACTTTGTTCAAACTCTTGTTAACCATTTCCAACCGTAATAATGAAACCATGAAGCGTTGTTCGTCTGGAATTATTTATAGACCTTTTGTTCAAGAATCGTATAGTGAAATGCATCGATTGAAAAAATATTTATAACCGTCCGTTACGTCCGTGACATAAAGTAATGATTAATTTAGTTTACGTACGTTCAAGGATAGGAAAAATGAATTAAATAGTGAAATATTGTCATGTGAACAAAGCAAGTAAGTTAAACAATGCAAATGACACTTAAAATCTACAAAAAAACTATTAATGAAAGGATCAGCTCTATAATACATAATAGATTTTACAATTTTTGTTTTATATAATTATAGAATGTACAGAACCCATACCACCACCACTAAGAGCTTGTCGGTCTTTTCGCCTTGAAACCAAGGACTCACTATCACAAAATCTGTTTGTAGCAGTACCCAAACTATAATAAATGAGATATGGTCAATAATACTTGCGTTAGAAATATACGAACATATTTTTTAAATGTAATAACCGTTTCATTTTCAAATTAAAGAATAATAAATGTAATGATCATTAGTTTTAATTTAAATGCAAACCTCCATTTCAAAATACCCTCAGGGGATAAATTGCAAACTGCAATAAATCAAATAGCAATTTGTTTGCAGAATATGATAGTTTGATAAATGTTCTACCTTTGAAATTGAAATAATAAACTTATTAAATATTGCAAGCTCGGAATAGCTAATGAATGCACAGACCTTTTTGTTTCCATTTAACGCTCCCCGGGGTGTCTCTTTCTATAGTTACAAAGCAACAAAACAACACTGTAACTGGCAAATATATCAGAATACAATAATTGAAAAGACGTTATCATATGATTTTAATGATCTATACTATCTCGTTGGTCTCTCACTTGTGAATTCAAATACAACTTTGATCGCATGTTCATACGAGCGTAAACTCTCTTTCAAATGTTTCAATATCACAAAAGTCATACGTAATGTTTCACGAGTGATTTTTTTCTCATTTTTTTAAGGTTTTATATTATGATAATACAATTATGAAGAGAGATCTTACAGATTTGAATAATGAAATCTGTTAAAGCCGGTGTTCGGGGCCTTAGGACATCATGGACATCTTAAAAGTTTAAATATCTTGAAAAATCATACCTTATTTAACCGCGTTTTCAATATTTTTACATAACCCTGCCGGACAACATTAGTCTATTCTTCTATCGAATAGTAGCAATCAATAAAAAATTATTGTGTTTTCCTCAAGTCTCCAGAGAATCTATTTGTAAAAAAACAATTATATACGGTACATAAGCAGAAAACATAAAGTAGTCATAAAAAATAATAAGTGTCCTGTCACGCATTAAGGATGGTTTAAATTATGGAGGTATCTGAACGTGTGCAGTTTTAATACTAAATTTACTGAGTTCGCTGAATTATAATTATTTTATTCATCGTGTCCAAAATATTAGTAATGACCTACCACGAATGGCATTTGATATTTTTTTATTACATACGCAAACTAAGGACTGTTTTAAGAGATTTGGCGCCAAGGTCAATGATGTTAATTATTGATTTCTTTGTGATCGCGACGAATCGCAACACTGGATAAACAAAAGCCTTTGCCGAAAGGGAGCAACGCTCGACTTATTTTACTTTTTCTAAAAGAAAACAAATAAAAGGTTTAAACAAATCTTAAACTAGAAAATTTAATGAAAGAAACAAATATAGTTTTTCCTTGTTTTTTAATTGTCAATAGGTGGGTCTAGTCAAACTTGTTGCTTTTTTCCAAGTATGAATCATTACCATAATGTTCTAAATTTATCAATCTAAAACTTTTACATGGTCTAAGTTCCATAATTGTACATCAAAGGATAAGTAAGTAGGTCACATCTTCATCTTATCTTGGTTAGCTGATATCAAAGTTCATTTTAGCATTTAAAATTAATTAATTTGTGCATATGGTTCAAATTTCATATTTTTACATTAAATGACACAAAAGTAGGTCAATTCACCAAAATCTAGGTCAGCTGATATCAAATATCATTTTTACAACCAAAACTGTGCATATGGTCCTAATGTCATAGCTTTTGGGAAAACAAGATAGTTTTATTAATTTGACCTTGATTGTTAATGTCAATTAATTTCAATGTTACATCTAAATTATAAAATATGTTTGTTTTGCCCATGTGTAAATCAAATATGTACATAAATTACAAAATTAAGACAATTTTACCAAAATTCAATAATTTGACATCGACGGTCAATATCACTAAAGAAATTTTTTCTCTCGTTGTTAGAATGATATAATTGAATGTTTGGTTTCTTTAGTGAATCAGAGAAACGTTTAAATAAAAAAAAATATGCTTTTGTTCTAGATGCTCACTAAGTAAATGTATGTATGAACATCGACCCACTTCAAATATCAGGATTAGATGTCACATGTTTACATGTCGCACAAATGTTTATAGTTGTCGAAATTTGCTTCCTCGCATTCTTTTGTTTTATAACAAATATAAGCACACTGAATGGCTGTGGAAGTCTGTACTGTTGTTTTGTTTCCATTACCCGACCAGTTCGACTTGATGTCAAAATCTGATAAATAGAAGATATTGTTTGATATATAGTCAAGCTTTTATTCAGTTTTTGTGTTTTCATTATTGATACATCATCACCATTATATAATTAGATGCCACGAAAACACAATAGTATCATGTTAAATAATTATACATATATATATGAAATTTGCAATAACACACAACAAAAGCGTAGAAACGCAAACCAAATGCCTAATAACGCAAAACAAAATGCATAGTATCGCGAATAAAGGCTAGGAAACGCGCTAAGAGCATAATGACGCAAAACAATTGGCGTAATAACGGATTAAACGTTAAGCGAAGAAAGGCGTAATAATGCAATACTAATGGCCATTAAAAGGCAAAACGAAAGGCAAAGTAACGTAAAAATAATTACATATTAATACTTATATCAAATGGCCTGCAAACGCAAAAAAGAAGAACAATAAACGATATTACGATAATTATTTTCGTCATCATGTAATCATTACCTTTCCTTTTGAATTTTGGAATCAATGATCCCCCGAAGGAAGTAGAAGCTTAATTAGACTTTCTACAACCATATACGAGTTCAAAAACCTTCAGCTATTTTATCTGATTTTTTCGTAATGTTCTATCAAATATGGTAAACAAGATCAACACGGAAAGGTGGCGTTCAATAAACGCAAGTTACTTTGATACTATCTTTAAAGATATTTAACAAAGATAAGTATGCGCATGCTGATACGGATGATATATGGTTTCCAGCAGGTTGCCTCGATACCGACAAACAGTAAAGCCGTAAGCATGTGAAAATATGGCTACAGTGGTCTAGCGTTAAATAGCCAGCCTAAATTCGAAATTTAAGCATCACACGTAATCAAATTATTCGCCCGTTCATTGTTTAAGGTCAGTGTTATCGAGTCTCGACTGCCTGATAACTGAAGCTCAATATCTCTAGCTCACGTAAGGACGACTTGATAAAAACTAAAGCTTTTGACTGTAACAAAATCCGTTATATCACCGTACGTAGTTCAAATATGAAAGAGTTATCATATTAAGAAAAACTTTATCAGATTCTGTTTGTTTTTTTCTATAATTGAAGTAAGATTGTTGTTTGTTCCTTACATTGAAAATTGACATATCCAAAGACCTGAACCTCGCATAACGTCAAATAGTCTATAACAGATGGAATTGTAGTTATGCGGACCCAGCGTCCAAGCGCTACATTTTCTAGTTGAAAAGTATACGTGGGTCCAACTACTCCCTCATGAAAGCCATATTGTTTGTATGTCTCTGTCTTCAAGCCGATATATAACTCGACCTCTCTTAACCGGTTACCTGTAATAAAAAAGATATTCCAATTTGTGTCGTCGCTGTCTTTTCTTCAGCAGCACTATCATAGTTACTGTCAATCTTACAGTCCTTTCATAAAGGAATGACTATTACACAAGTCAACCAAATAAACAGGAATGTCGACAGTTTTTTTTTATTTTTTTTTATTTTTTTTTATATATATTTTTGAATCCCCCCCCCACACACAAAAAAGGAGGAAAACACTAGGACATCAAGAACCGGTTGAACCGGTTGATGCTCCCCGAGAATATTTTGGACACAGGAAAGTATAAAAAAATAACCAAGGGCAAAAACTCCAAAATTAGGCAAGGCAGAGAGTTTTTTTTTGTTTTTTTTTGCACTGCACTTCTATTCAATGAGATCTATCTATAAAGTTTAGTAATGATATATCTTATAGTTTCAGAGTTATGTCCCGGGTAAAATTCAAAGTGTAAAAATGAACAAAGGGCAATAACTCCAAAATTAGACAAGGCTGTGTATTGTTCTTTAAAATTGCAGTTCTATCCAATTAGATTTGTCTACCTACAAAGTTTCATGTTGTTATCTCTAATATTCTTAGAGTTATGTCCCGGACAAAAGTCAAAAAGTAAAAAATAAACAAAGGGCAATAACTTCAAAATAAGGCACTGCACTTCTACCCAGTGGGACTTACCTACCTACAATGTTTCATGTTGATATCCCTTATAATTTTAGAGTAATGTCCCGGACAAAGTTCAAAGTGTCAAAATGAACAAAGGGCAATAACTCCAAAATTAGGCAAGCAAAGTTACGATTCTTAAACACTGCAAACCTTCGCAATGAGATCTATCTATCTGCAAAGTTTCATGTTGATAACTCTCATAGTTCCAGGGTTATGTCCCAGACAAAGTTCAAAGTGTACAAAAAACAAAGGGCAATAGTTCAAGTATTGGGCAGGCAAGGTTACGGTTCTTGTGCACCGCACACCAACTCAATGAGATCTTTCTACCTACAATGTTTCATGTTGATATCTTTTATAGTTTTAGAGTTATGTCTCAGCCAAAGTTCAAAGTGTACAAATAAACAAAGGACAATAATTTAAAATTAGGAAAGGCAGAGTTACGGTTCTTGTGCACTGCACACCTACTCAATGAGATCTATCTACCTACAATGTTTCATGTTTATACAAAGTTATGTCCCAGACAAGAATAGCGGACGGACGGACAGACGGACGAACAAGGCGGCGACTATATGCTCCCCCGAAATTTTTCGGGGAGCATAAAAAACCAAACAAATAACGCACCCTCCAAAAAAAAAGTCGAAAAAAAACTATTTTGTCTCAAATTATTTAGATCATATAACCCTATGATAGATTGACATATAGAATATCATAGGATAGTACATCACGCCAAAATTGAGCAGCATTTTTATAGTATTTATTCACAGAAAACAAACAAAACTCCTTCATGTCTTCACGTTTTTTATCAAATGAAAATAATACAGTAATAGTTTTTTCACAGTAATCTCACAGAATGAATCATTGTAAAGTATACAGACGATTCCATTTATGTAAGTATGGTGTCAGTATGGTGTGTTTATATGTGTATATATGAGACCGTACACTGGACATAACCCTGAACTGTACGTATTGGTGTAAACGCATAGTAACTTTGGAAATCAAACAACAACTGATAAGATTATTACTAAAAGGAAAAATATAGATAAGAACAAAATAAATCAATTCTTACTGCAACAGTCCGCTCGATTATATATAATCACGTGGTCAATGAAATACGCTCTGCCTAAATCCACCTCCCAGAATGCATCAGCACGAGCTGTTGTATGTGTACAAGAGTTGTCCCCCATGTGTTGAGATAAACCACCATCGACAGCTAAAGCAGCATAGCGGCCACCCTGTACATCACTCTGACGAGCATTCTTGTTAAGTGCGAGATTAACTAAATTGAAATTATAATATAATTTTATAGCAAAACATAAATACGACAGCAAATTTTACATTATATTAATCCAGTATATCAAATCACGGTCGTTATAGCTATTTGTTGTGTAGATAACAATGTAGAAGGATACGACCTGATAGACAAAAAATATAGTGCAACATTTTTACTTTATTGAAGTGAAGCCAACCAACATTTAAAATGTATGGCATCACAAATTTTTTAAATATTGTTATAGACAGGTACCGAATAATAAGCAATAGAAAGGAGGTTTTATCTTTGATTATAAATGTGCGTGACGTGATTATTTATTAATATCAAAGGTCTGGGCTGGCTTTCAAGCAAAATGGTTATCTTCACTTCCATACAAATTGCTAAATAACTGCAACTGTGACCAAAAATGAACGCAAAAGAAGGCTCAGATAAATGAAATTAGTAACTTTTTGAAAACCAGAAATAGAAATCTTTTAGACAGTAAGTATAATAATATGTTTGAGACTTAACGAATTGACGCGTTTTTTTATTGGTGTACTCAAATGTCTAATTACTCTTACCTAGTACATGTTGCTCTATAACTCCAAAATAACAAGATAGAATAAGAAAATTCCGCCTGCTTTGAGCAAACATGTTGTTTCATTGAAGAGCAAAATTCAGCTGAATTTAAGAATCGTTTTTGATCATTTCTGATTATTTCCAAGTCAATATTAAAATACAAAATGTACATTGAAACATGAAATACATGATAAGCAAATATAATGAAGCATGGACAATAAATCACAATGAACAAATAGTGTATCACTCCTTGCATTTACAAAAAGTAATAATATATGGTGGCTGATTTTTGCCATATGTGTTTTCGCCCCGCGACCTCGCAAAGCGAAAAGTCGAGAATTAACAAGCCGCGGAAAGAAAGCACAGTAACTAACTACCCTCAACTTGCAGAGAACAAGAAGGAAACATCAGTTTACCCTCAAATCGCTCAGAAAAAGAGGAAACATCAATTCACCATTAAATGGCTAAAAAAGAGAGTGGGAAACATCAGTTTAACCCAAAATGACACAAAGATAGAGGGAAACATCAGTTTAACCCAAAATGACACAAAGATAGAGGGAAACATCAGTTTAACCCAAAATGACACAAAGATAGAGGGAAACATCAGTTTAACCCAAAATGACACAAAGATAGAGGGAAACATCAGTTTAACCCAAAATGACACAAAGATAGAGGGAAACATCAGTTTAACCCAAAATGACACAAAGATAGAGGGAAACATCAGTTTACCCTCAAATGACACAAAGATAGAGGGAAACATCAGTTTACCCAAAATGACACAAAGATAGAGGGAAACATCAGTTTAACCCAAAATGACACAAAGATAGAGGGAAACATCAGTTTAACCCAAAATGACACAAAGATAGAGGGAAACATCAGTTTAACCCAAATGACACAAAGATAGAGGGAAACATCAGTTTAAACCCAAAATGACACAAAGATAGAGGGAAACATCAGTTTAACCCAAAATGACACAAAGATAGAGGGAAACATCAGTTTAACCCAAAATGACACAAAGATAGAGGGAAACATCAGTTTACCTCAAATGACACAAAGATAGAGGGAAACATCAGTTTAACCCAAAATGACACAAAGATAGAGGGAAACATCAGTTTAACCCAAAATGACACAAAGATAGAGGGAAACATCAGTTTAACCCAAAATGACACAAAGATAGAGGGAAACATCAGTTTAACCCAAAATGACACAAAGATAGAGGGAAACATCAGTTTAACCCAAAATGACACAAAGATAGAGGGAAACATCAGTTTAACCCAAAATGACACAAAGATAGAGGGAAACATCAGTTTACCCTCAAATGACACAAAGATAGAGGGAAACATCAGTTTAACCCAAAATGACACAAAGATAGAGGGAAACATCAGTTTAACCCAAAATGACACAAAGATAGAGGGAAACATCAGTTTAACCCAAAATGACACAAAGATAGAGGGAAACATCAGTTTAACCTCAAAATGAAAAAGATAGAGGGAAACATCAGTTTAACCCAAAATGACACAAAGATAGAGGGAAACATCAATTTACCCTCAAATGACTCAGAAAAAAGAGGAAAACATCGATTTACCCTCAAATGACTCAGAAAAATAGGAAATCATCAGTTTACCCTCAAATGACACAGAGGGAAACATCAATTTACCATCAAGTGACTCTGATAAAGACGGAAACATCAAGTAACCCTACGAAGAAGTAACATCAATATACACTCAAATGACTCAGAAAAAGAGGAAAACAACAGTTTTTATTTTTCTTTGCACTAATGTTTTAATAATAATATACTTATACAGACATATCTGAATGTTAGCAAAAGTTTAGTCTAACAATGTAACGTTCCAGGACTTTGACAATGATGACTGAAATAGTGTAATTAACAATTTCAAGGAAAACCCCTGATGTTTAATGATAGCAATTCTACTACATATTGAAATAATAGCATACATGAATATTCTTGTCGATATCTTTTCACTATTGTCGTTTAGTGTCATAATATGTACTTTCTTTTATGATTTGATACTGATTTTCGAAGGGGAATTAAAACGTAATGTACAATGTACTTTTAATCATGTGTGCTGTATAGTGGAGAATT
This sequence comes from Ruditapes philippinarum, assembly GCF_026571515.1. NCBI lineage: Eukaryota > Metazoa > Mollusca > Bivalvia > Venerida > Veneridae > Ruditapes > Ruditapes philippinarum. Next base: position 52,611 of record NW_026864579.1, read on the forward strand.
TTATTAGATTTCATATCTTTCGATCTAATCCATTTCAACACTGTATATATTGTATGCATATATGTTATGTATATTGATGAACATAATATGTTTTAACTAAGTAGGAAGACAGCTGCCGTGAGGACAACCTATCTCCTCGCGTCATCTCTGAATGTCTTAAAGCCACAATGCATTTTGGAATATTGAAAACAACTGTGCTTTTGGTCATACTTAATTTGATATACAATATATAACACATTGTTCAGTCATGCGCGATTCATTAACCTGTGTAAGTTTCAGTATCGATGAACGGTGTAATATGATGTCTGATTTCTGTCATATCTTTACTTCGTTCTTTCGCGGTTGAAGGGACGACAACACAAAAGAACGAAATAGCGACAAAAATATACATTCTTGTGTTGTCACAATGTTTTTAGCGGTACTTCGTGTCGGCGCCCTTAAACACGACACCACAACAAAACGAAACTATAAAAGCGCTGTTTCTAGATTTTAATGCGACAACACGAAGATAAAACATATCATATTGTCGCCCCTATATTCGGCGTGTTGGCGTCCTATATTTGTCGTTATATCGTTTTGCCACCTGTGCGTGCAACAGGTGCGACAACACGAAAGAATGAAGAAATGTTAAATTTCGGCGCGTTGCGAGAATACCAATTAATTAGTACTTTGTAATAGACAAAAACATTTAAAATGATATAATCCCGATGTAAGTCACCATGATTGTAATGATATCCAAGTATTACTTGGCTCCATTGTAGTAAAATGGGCATATGTGTATTTTACGTCTGCGCATGCTTAGCGGAAGGGGAAAAGACGTCGAAACGAAATTTACATTGACATGTTGTTATTTCGTTTTTTTCGTGTCGTCGCCCCTTCAACTGCGACAAGACGAAGTATCGACATGGCACATTTTAGCCACCATAGTGTAAAACGTAACGTATTGCAATTTTGCAATTCTTTAAACCATAGCTGGGTGAGCTTATCCATAATTAATGTTTTATTAATCAATATTTGTTTATAATCAAGCAAACAAAAGCTAGAAATTTATTAACTTTTACTAATTCCTTTTTGTCTAAAGTTATGAAGAGGCGTAAACATTTACTTCTGGTTATAAATCTAATATTGTTTAGAATTCTGTTCTCTCGGGGTTTTTATCCTGTCACGGTTATACTTAAAACAAGTGAACTTAAATAAATGTGCTTTATTTGAAATATCGCAGTTTTGTCAAAAGAGATGTGCATCATCTGAGATATCGAACTGTGTGTTATTACCATAAAAAAACGTTAAAGACAGTTCGCCGCATCATGCAATAATGTTCAACTATAATAATCTTATTAATTATGAAGGAATAATGTCAGTCTTTCAAAATTTCAAACTGATAAGCCTATACCCACGATTCATTTCGATTTATATGTTTTAAATTTTGGTTGAGAAATACATGCGCATTTAATAGTATGTTTTACTTGCGTCAATTTTAAATAACGAAATCAATAGACCAATAAGAATTAAAAAAAATCTTTCTTTTTTTCAAAAAGCTCTTTATTTTTAAATTGTTACAGTAGTATTCCACAGTAAAATTGTGTTAAATGAAAACACGCGCATTCTATCTTAATTTAATTGGAGGAAAAAAGCCACGTCAGAAAAAAAAACTGTTTTGTGTTCCCCCATTTGTATTACCTAATTAGGTAATCGCGGGTTAAGAATAAATTGTCAAAACATCAGACGACAGGAACACGTGCAGTTTTCTGAGGTAATAAGATGCCAAGATAATACCGGTATTTCAATCAAAAGATTGTACACTCAAGCGTATATGAACTGTAAAACCAGGTACAACAATATTTGTTTTTAATGTGTTATTTATATATTTTATAAAATGCCCATGGCTTTGTTATAAAATATTTACAAGAACAGCGTTGAGCACAGCATCAAAGGGCGTCCAACTTGGCAAGAAATGCAGCAAATGAAGATGAACTAGTAGATTTCGATGACCAGATATTCTTATGAACTTTTCATTTACCAGAATTGTATAATATTTATGAATGGCCGGACGAAAGACAATGTTCATCATGAACTACTAAAGGCATGCTAGAGATTAGAATATTAAATGGTTTTTTTTTTCACAGAATTTTAAAATTCTATCAATATTAACGATATTATCCAAAATATACAGGTCTATAATATCAAAATTATACCCCCGGACATAAGGTTTAAGTTTGTTTATACTATATAGGGGTATTTTTGGATAATATCATTAATATTGGTTATTTGATAGAATTTCAAGTTCATGTGATATTTTCTTTGGAACATACAAAGTAGTAGTAAAAACGAAAAAACGTCTGATAATTAAATTAATGGGGGGTCAATCTACTATTTCAATGAATCAATTCAAAAACTCGTCTGACTCACCAGTGTGTTTACACTGCCATCAATAAACCCATAACAACCCATGTGAAAATTGCAGACGTTAAATGTCAAAATATTCGGCAAATCAACATTCCACTCCAACTACCATAAAATCGATTGCCTTCAAACAAACTTCAGAGGGAAATCAGGGTCGATTTATTCAAAGAGACTTGAGTAGCGAATAAGGGTTATAGTATACTACTGCTAGACTTGTTAACTATCGCACAGCGTCAAAATTAAAGCGACATTTAATGTTATGAACTAGGTCTATTTAAATATTCACGGTAACAATGTCATAAGTGCAACCAGGGCCGTAAAAGAAAATCGGAAAGAACCTACGGAAAAGACAAATTTCCAAATGATAATATTATAATATAACAATTCGTAAAAATGGCTTACTTAATTTTTTTTCTATAGATTTATAAAGAGTGCAATTATTTATTGTTTAAATTTGTTTGCATTTCATTTCCTGCAAAATGCTCCAGTTCGTTATTTATTACCATAGCGCGACACGAAACGTTCGAGATGAACGTTTCGTTAAACAAAAACTACTTCTACAAATAGATTTTCGGACTTTCACAATGTTAAAGTCATCATTTTATTTATAGGTACAGCAATACCTAATAACCCACTGTGTACTAATAAAATTCCCGAAGAGCGTGATTAATTGACGGATAAGATAATTTCATTTGAATATGGTTGCAATGCGAAATTCTCCAGTTCGCTTTTCATTGTACATATCGCGATATTCCATTTTTGATAATCAAACACTCTCATACCAATCGTAATGATCGGCTATTATGACCGAAGAAAAGCTCAAGAAGTTGCAATTGTCCTTTCACAAAATCTGATGTCATACATAAGAGGCGAAGACTGTAGTTGACAGTTGTACATAGGTTTTGAACATGTCTGCACCAATTTAATTGTTAAATAAAAATAAGAATGGTAATGATTTATACATTACAAAATGAGTTGTCCAGATGTGTAATATTTAAATGAAATATCTCTGTATTTTTTCTATTCTAACAACAACAAAATATACAACAAAAAAAACACAACAACAAACCCCATCAACAACAATTCGTTGTTATCATAAACAACCAGGGAAAGCAATCAAGACATATAAAAATGTATCAACAAGCTGGCATCAATTTAATTGACTCATTGTTCTACTTCATTCTCCTCTATAAATCAAGTGTCTACGTAATTATATTGACCCGTAATATTATTGATACGTAATTATGTATCAAAATGTATGATGCTTGATTGTCCGGTTTAAAATGATAAATAGCATACGAAAGTACCTAATTTGTTGGAATGACGTATACTTTTTCGAAATCAGCGGATTACGCATGCGCGACATTATAGCGAAACCCAGATACACCCCATTTTTCAGTTTTCATATATGACTCTTATATTTTAAGTAACAGTGCGTTTTGTTAAAACTGTCTGTCCAAGAGTATGGTTATATGTAAACGCTCTAAAGTACAAGGGGAGTAAATTTTATGGTTTTCTTCACTACATGTTTATTGTTAATTTGAAAAAGAAAAACATTGCGATTTGCTTCCGAAAGTCTAAAGTAAATTGAAGAAAAGCTTTTATAAAATAATATAGATAATTACATATAAAGTTTATATTAACTAAACATGTATGAAAAAATACCCTTAAACAACATTATTGAAACATACGTGTTTTGTTTTAAAAAAAACGTTCATTATGTCTTTTTTATTGCACTCAATGTTACAACCCAAGTTGATTTAATTATTTGAGATATGTTCGTCTAGCAAAAAAATTATTTTAGGGTTGAACATACTTGATAGGGGTCTTATTTAATATAGATTATTCAGTTAAGATATACTATGCTTAATTTTTATATAAGAATATATTGAAAATTGCTACACAGTCTCTTTGAAAATATGAAATAAACATGTTTTGACTTCACACAAAGTAGTTAAAAACTCTACACGCTATATGTGGTCGCAATATGAATATATAAAGTTATTAAAAAAAACTGTTGTTTTTTAAGAAAGGACCATCTTTACTTAACCTGTAACAGGGAACGCAGCTTCCCATTCATAATTTATTCATTCTTTTATTCAAATAAGACATATTCAGTAAGAATTTTATAGATTTCACATAACTACGATTAAAATATTTTACTCAAGGATGAGCATATTATATCTTAATTTTTCAACGAATGCATAATAAGAGAGTTCTGGAAGAAAGTTGCTGTTTCGAACCCGAGAGGCCATTATGCATCTCAAATCTGTCTTTTACAAGAAGATAACACAACATGTTTTTGTAATAACTATTTTATTTCTTGTGGCGAATATTTCCATCATGACTGGGTAAAGAATAATTTTAGAACTACACATCATAATTGCCCCGACAACGGTCGTAAATATAAAAAAAAACGTTATGTTAAATTTCAGCTGAGAGGAGTAGTCAAATACGAAATATTGCAAACTAACACAATAAATATGCACCGACATCGGTAACACGTGTAATGTACGTTAGATATTTCACACAAACATTGTTTGATGTCCTTTGGATCATAACAAAGTGTTGCAAGAGCACCGACAACGGTTGCAAGGAATTATCAAGGAATTGACTAATGTGTATTCTGTAATTTAAGTACTCCGTCGCCCAGCATATATCATTTGTCCCAGTCATGACGAAGTGCAGGGTGATTGATGACTACTGAAATTTATAACAAAGCGCATCAGAAAAACGGGTTGTTGTGAGTGGGAAATTAAAACCCTAATTTGAGATTTTTACAAATATAAATAAAATGTGATCAGCAGCTATCTTTCCTCAGCAGCAGGCTCACGCAGCTCCTTATATAGCGTTCTAGACTGAGCATGCGTATTGATACGCAGTTCTTATGATCAATAAATTAGAAAAAAAATATGTCATTTATGTAAAATACGGTAAAAGAGTTAATTTCTTAAATGATTAAACTTTGATTATTAAATAGGAATTAAGAAGGAATTCCATAAAGTAGCATCAAGCGCACTTACACGGAACTTGGTTATTTTAAATCATGTGATACATATCTGTGTATGTTTCATTAAGCTTTAAGAAAAGAGTAATCATTCACACTTTCATGATTGTCAAAGAAAAGAGGTGAATATATAATTATAGACATTTAAATAGGATATATTGTGTCACAGGAAACTAACACGAGTCATGGTAGATCGTACTGTGGTGAGTTTACGTGATTGAAAAGTATTCGAGAAAGTGATACCAAAATACATTACTTGTACTACAGACATACACAAAGCTATTATCTGGCTACACGTACGTGAATTTATTACTAGAGACGAACAGTTTATTATCATTATGTCAATAGCAAGAAGGCAAATGCTTTTAAAATGTTTTTTTTAATTCATTCTTTCTTTTTGTTTTGATATCAACGTCTGTCTTCTCGTTGTTAAAAATATTTCATGATATTCTGGTAGAATGTTTCGCTTCTTAAATGTTTATGTTTACGAAAAACACCTTGAATTGGCCTGGAATCGAATGATATTAATTTGCCGGGTATCTAATTATTGTGAACGATGAAATGTTTTTAAAATATAAACTACTACTGTACGTATATTTTAGAATCGCGCACACAATATTTGATAACGTGTTTCACACGTGTCAATTATTGTTTTCTCAATCTTTCAATGCAGATCAAACATTTTATTATGAGGTAAAGTACCATTTAAACCAAACGTTAAGCTTTTGTTGTAGATGCTGACTACGTAAATATCAACATCGACCAATTTCCAATATCTGGATTTGATGTTAGATGGTTACATAGTTGTTCGAATATACATTTGTTTCTCATTGTTTGAATGATATAATAATTGAATGTTTGGTTTCTTAAGTGAAGCAGAGAAAAATTTAAATTAAAAAAAAAACGGTTTTGTTCCAGATGCTCACTAAGTAAATGTATGTATGAACATCGACCCACTTCCAATATCAGAATTTGATGTTATATGTTTACATGACGCACAAATGTTTATCGTTTTCGAAATTAGCTGTCTCGCATTCTTTTGTTTTATAACAAATATAACCACACTGTATCGCTGTCGAAGTCTGTACTGTTGTTTTGTTTTCAATACTCAACCAGTTCGACTTGATGTCAAAATCTAATAAAGGAAAAATATTGTTTGATATACAAGCTGCCGTTTTCATTATTGATACATTGTACATCATTAACATTAAACAATTAGATGTCACGAAAACCTAAAAGTATCAAGTTAAATAAATATTTATTTATGAAATGCGTAATAACGCGCAACAAAAGCTTAGAAACGCAAACCAAATGGGTGATTACGCGAAACAAAATGCATAGTAACATTACGCGCAAAAAAGCGTAGTTACGCGAAACAATTGATGTAATAACGCAAAAAGCGTTGTTACGCGAAGCAAAGTGAGTATTAATGGAAAACTAAAGGCCAGAATCGAAAGAGTTATCATATTTCAAATATAAAAGAGTTATCATATTTAAGAAAACTTTATCTGTTTTTTCTATAATTGAAGTAAGATTTTTAATTTTTCCTTACATTGAAAATTGTCATATCCAAAGACCTGAACTTCGCATAACGACAAATAGTCTATTACAGATGGAATTCTAGTTATGCGGACCCAGCGTCCAAGCACTGTATTTTCTAGTTGAAAAGTATACGTGGGTCCAACTACTCCCTCATGGAAACCATAAATCTTGTACGTCTCTGTCTTCAAACCGATATATAACTCCACCTCTCTTAACCGGTTGCCTGTAATAAAACAACAGACAAACCAATTTGTGCCATCACTATTTTTTTCAATCAGCACCATCATAGTTACTGTCAACAATCTTGCAGTCCCTTCATAAAAGAAAGACTATTACACACGTAAACCCAATGAACGGAAATGTTTTTTAGTTTTTTTAGTGTTTTTTAAGTATTTTTTATATATATTTTTGAACATCCCCTCTCCCAAAAAAAAACAACAACAACAAACAAACAAATAACACACCCTCCAAAAAAAAATGAAAACAATCTATTTTGTCTCAAATTATTTAGATCATATAACTTTATGATAGATAGGATATCATAGGATAGTATATCACGCTAAAATTGAGCGATCTTACGTTTTCTGGTGCGTGATGTAAACATGTTTCATTTTTAAAGTATTTATTTATGGAAATCAAACAAAAGTCAATTATGCCTTCAAGTTTTATATCTAATGAAAATAAAACAGTGATATTTTTACACATAAATTCCACAGCCACAGCATTAATCATTTAAAAGTATACGGACGATTCCATTTATGTAAGGGATCAGTATGGTGTGTTTATATGTGAATAAATGAGACCGTACACTTGACATAACCGTGAGCTGCATATATTAATATAAACGCTTAGTAATTTGGGAAATCAAACAACAACTGATAAGATTATCACTAACAGGAAAAGAATAGATAAGAACAAATTAATTATTAAGTATTTATTCACCGAAACAAAACAAAAGTACTTCATGTCTTCGCATATTATATCAAATGAAAATAATACAGTGATATTTTTTACACATAAATTCCACAACATCATTGAAAAGTATACGGACAATTCCATTAATATTAGTTAGGTGTAAGTATGTTGTCAGTATGGTGTGTATATATTGGACCGTACACTGGACATAACCCTGAGCTGCAAGTATTGGAATAAACTCATAGTAACTTAGGAAATCAAACAACAACTGATAAGTTTATTACTAAGTGGCAAAAATATAGATAAAAGAAAAGAATAAACTCTTACTGCAACAGTCTCCCCGATTATATATAATCACGTGGTTGATAAAATACGCTTTGCCTAAATCCACTTCCCAGAATGCATCAGCACGAGCTGATGTATGTGTACAAGAGCCGGCCATCATGTGTTGGGATAAGCCACCATCGACAGCTAAAGCAGCAAAGCGGCCACCCTGTACATCGCTCTGACGAGCAGTCTTGTTAAGTGCGAGATTAACTAAATTGAAATTATTAATACAATTTATAACAAAACATAAATACGACAACAAATGTAACATTATATAAACCCATCATATCAACCACGGTCCTTCTAGCTTTTTGTTGTTAAGATAATTATTGAGAAAGATATGAACAGACAGACTGGCATATCATTTTTAAAAAATCGGACAACATTTCTATTTTTATACAAGTTCAGCCAAAACTTTATATATGAATAAATAAATTTGATTATAGACATGATTCCAAATAATTTGCAAGAGAAGGTAGGTATATATCTTTTATAATAAATGAACAAGACGTGTTTTTTTATTGCTAACAGGGGTCTTGGCTGGCATATAAGCAAAATGGTATCTTCCCTTCCATACAAAATAATTTATCATTGTATCTGGACTTATTGCAATAAATAACACAAAACTGCAAATCATGGATTAGATTCATGACCAATTAGTAACGTTGTGAGAACCAAAAATAAAATTATTTTAGAAACTAAATATAATGGTATGTTTGAGACTTAATGAATGTTTTTTTTTTCTATTGTACCAAAATTATTGATATCTCTTACCTAGTACATGCTGCTCAATAACTCCAAAATAACAAGAAAGAATAACAAAGTTCCATCTGCTTTGGGCAAACATATTGTTTCATTAAAGATCAAAATACTGCTCAATTTAAGAATACTTCTGATTCTGATCGTATTTCTGATTGGTGTCCAAGTCAATATCACAATGTTTTGAAACATAAATAAATCATGAAGCATGTACAATAAAAAAACATTTAAAACTAAAAGTTTCCCTTTTCTTGTATTTACATAAGTTCATTAATATAAATAAGATAATTAGAAGTAGCGCAGATATAGGAAAACCTAGGTTGTAGTGGTGTAAGTGCAGGGATGTTGACGTAATCAATTTGTGCATTGCGTCGTGTGTATTGCATCAGCCGTGTATAATTACTCCCTAAAGCAAAGAACGCGCGAAAGTAGATCCTTATCACACACGATTAATTAGTGTCATGTATGAATAATATTCATATTAAGAAAATGTGTATTGGTCATAGAAAAAAATGCATATCAGTGTCAATAAATCGGAAAAGAGTTTAGTTTAATTTTTTACATTTTTTACGAAGAATTGTAAGTAATCTGGTAGGCAAATCTTTTACTGGCAATACTTATAAAAGATACGGGGTGATTTTATCGATTTCATTTAAATCAAGGGCGCAAATGACTGACTGAAATGAATACTGTAGATTACGAATGTGTGGTACAAATGGGTTTTTTTGATAATTAAATTGAAAAACAATGGGAATTTTTACGAGGAAAAACGCTGATCTATCATTGTAAAATGAATATTGTAGGCAGTATTTCACTAGAATTTAATGAAAGACACTGTGCGATTTTATCATTGACAATTTCTTTTTAAAAGGCACATTATGCCTCAGATATCCATATCAAATTTTATTAAACTCATTAGAAATGTGAAACATACGTTTAATTATGTTTAGACAATGGTCTAAGAGCATGTTAGATGTTGAACAGGTGGAGAAATGTAGCAAATAGACCGAAATGTACAGCAATGTTTTGTAAAGGTAACAAAATGTAAACAAAGTGGTATTTTTGCTTTAATACAAAATACAATTTCACTATAATAATTATACCAATTACTAACAAAGCAAAATACCTTTAAGATAGTTCATCTAAATGGCAAACTATAGTATTCTTTTGAAACTGTAGCGATATATCAAATATTTTTTTAAATAAAATGAAGCTTTCCGCCTTAAAATCAGGCGCGTGTTATGTATGCAACATATTACATGTATATAATTTATATCTGACCAGTTGGTATTTCCAGTATTATCATTGTTCTATTTTTAGAACATAAACTACATGTTTGTACTAGAACTTTCTTAACTGTTGTAGAAAAACTCATGCATTATAATTAGATAGAAATTTCCGGAATGATTTTTATTGTTGAAGTTGCTAGATTATGATTTATGTAGAAAATGGAAGACTATTCTAGAAACTTCTTAGCTTAATATATATAGGAGACATTTTTCTTTCGTATTACCTTTTGAGTCATCAGTGATCTTTTAAGTCATCAGTTACCTTTTAAGTCATCAATATATTTGGAGTATTATTCAACTTGGATATTAAGTGATTTATTGGAGCTTGGATTATTTTAAAATAGTTAAAATTATTCTTGTGGATTTTATTGTGGGAATTTATTCTAAAGTGTTCTTGGATTTAACTTGGATGTAACTGTGCTATTCAAAAAGGATCATTCCAGGATCAGACTAGACATTTGTAATTTACATTTTATTTGGACTTCAGGTATTTGTAAAGATAATTTGTTACTTAATTTTTCTTTAATAATTTTTCTGTAATAAATTTGTTATATTGTTACAAGTCTGTTGCTGGCTTTTCTTTCTCGTTACGCCTGGCTCGTAACACGCGCAATTGACTGAAAGAAAATAATCTTGTAGAAATATAAATAATTATCAGTATCAAAGGTTTAAATGTAGATCTAATGATATATTTGAAAAGATTGAAGAATAGCCGATTCTCGAAAGTGTTTTTAAATAGAACATCTCTGTTGTTTAGCACTCGAATATTTTTACAAAGTACAAAAAGAACAAAATAGAGATTTAATCATTAATCAAATGTCATTCGCCATTAAGGACATATAAAAACATAATAATGACTTTCATATAAGCGTTTTCGAGTTAATCTTTTTCAAAATTCAATCCAACATATAACAGATATATTGTTTTACACACTTTAATCAATTTGAAATGAAAGATATACGTTTATTATTCGTATCATAAAATTATTAGATAGATGATTTTTTTTAATCGAAGAATTGTGAATAATTATTTCTCATTAATGAACAATATTATGTGTGTTCCATACAAAAATACCCTCATACCTACATATAAACTGCTGAATGTCCAGCGCACCGTTGAATCAAGACATCATTTTAAATAAATGATTAGCAACACAAACAAAGCGAAAATAAAGTACATGAAATTTTGGGTGCTTGTTGTCATTACAAGCTAGCTATGCAAATTATATTGTAGATAAAATTAAAGAGACGCCTTGGTCGGCATGTTAAAGATGCGAACATGGAAATGTATCACGGACCGACCGTCTTCGTAATGCTAGATCGGGGAGAAAAATTTCATTATCACTTCGGTAGAATACTACTACTTAACATCAACGAAGACCATATTGCCTGCGATCGGACAATAAAATACGACTCATCACAGCGCCGACACTTTTGCAAACATGCACTATTTTAAATTTCTATGTCGTGACTACAGAGAAACTGTGATGAAAGGGTTTTAATCATGATAAAAAATGTATTGAAAATTGCAAAGTTTTTTCTTTTTGCTTAGTAGCGCATACTCGAATTGTTATGATCATAAGTTATTTTGTCTATCGTGTTGTCACTCAAATGCATGTACAATAAGTGAACAAAATGGAATCCAAACAATATAAGAAAAAGGAATCTAAGTACAAAATTTATAAAACCGATTCAGTTGCCCTGTGACTGGTGAGTTAAAGGCCAAATACGCCCCAGAATTGCTTTTCGTTTTATTTCTTAAAGCTGTTTTGTAGTCCTGCTATAGTTTTTAATAAGTTACTCAGTAACTCATTGGCCGACTACGTACCTAAACCATATTTTGCTTTTTTCCTTTTGCCAACAATACACTATTACTAATGCTGGTAGAGTATTTTGTATGGAAGCAAGCCCAAATACATCTTTGTATACATTTTACTACCTATGTTACAATTTTTATGACAAAAAATTTACTTTCAGTAGGTGATAAGCATCTAATTACCATGTTTTAGAAATTTACAAACAGCAGGATACACAAAGTGCTCACGAAGTGCTACTAGTTAAAATCGAACTCCCTTAAATTTACAAGCAAAAATGACGCTAGCATACGGAAGCCTGGGAGTATCATTTATTCATTAAAACTATGTATTAATTAATTATAATTTATAGGTTATAACTCATTCATAAATATTTATTACTTATCATTTTGAATTTATGAACCTTAAACAAGTTGGAAGAAGAGGAACATAATAGAAGCAGACAACCTAAGTTGTTATAAACATATTAGCAGTACAAGTAACGAGGACAAGGTAAATGGATTTGTTTAGTAATGTGATATTCTTAATAGGTCATGAGCAACGATTTTATAATAATTTGTAAAGAGAACAAACAACGACACTTGCAATATTGTACTACTGCGTCATGTATGATGGTGCTGTGCGACCTCATTATCTCTTAATTCGTGAAAGCACTTGTCTGCTTTTCATTATCAATGTTGTCAAACCAACGTGTTTTCTCTGCATGTCCCTGGGCTAAAGGAAAAATGAAGAGCCTATTCAGTACACGTGCTATATAATGGTTGTAAATGTTTAAAAAAAAGCAAAGTGTGTTTTACTAAGTGTGATTTTTTTTCTTGAAAGAGTCATCATATTACATTTTACTGGTTGGAACGCATATCTTACGATGTAGCCCAATTTCCTAGTTTGTTCATGTCTGCTTGAAGCTCTAAACAGCCCTGTAAGTTGATTATTTTTTCGTGGATGCTATTACTATTTGCAGTAAAAAATCAAAATAATTTTTTTAAAAATCTTCTCCTCTGAAAGTGCAAGGCCTATGGCTTAGATATTTTGTATGCAGCATCATCTTATAACACTCTTCAAATATTGTTCGAATTATAGACAATATTCTCCTCCGAAAGTGCAAGGGCTAAGGCTTAAATATTGTGTGTGTATTATAATGTAATGAGACCCTACATTATTCGAATGACATCCCTAGTTTCAATTCGCCCTGCCCTGGGGTCATTGATTTTAATTATGGAAATATCGTAATAAACAAGCTTCCCCACTGAAAGTGCAAAACCTAGAGCTTAGATATTTTGTGTGTAACATCACCTAGTAAAACTTTTAAAATAACTATAGCCCCGGGGTCATTATTGGCTCCACCCAGGGTCATTGATTTTTTATGTAGACAAAAACTTAAAAAAGCATATCCTCTGAAACTGGAAGGCCAAGAGCTTGGATGTTTTGTGTGTAACATTATCTAATGCAATTCTACAAAAAAAGGCTCAAATTATAGCCCTGGGGTCAAAATTGGCTTTGCAAAAGAGGGTCATTGATTTTCCTTATATGAATCTAGTAAAAACCATACAATTCAACTTCTTTGTTTTGACAAAGGCCTGGGGTAAAAATTGGTCACGCCCGGGGATTTTTAATTTTTATTTTGTACATATAGTAAAAACTTACAAAATCATCTCCTCTGAAAGTTCATGGACTAGAGCTTAGATATTTTGTGTGTAGCATCATGTAATAAAATTGTACAAAAATTTATCAAATTATAGCCGCTGGGTCAAAATTGGCAAAGGTGGTCATTGATTTTTCTGATATGTATCCAGTAAAAACTTAAAAAACCATCTTCTATGTTTTGACAACGGCAAGAGGTGAGAAATTTAGCATGAAATATCGTGTAGTGATTCTCTACCAATTTAATTCAAATAATAGTCCTTGCGTCAGATTTGTCCCCGCCCCATGGTGTCAATGATTTTTAGCTGATGGCAAATTGAATTTTGATAATCTGACCAATTTTCTTGCTTTTAACGTACATGTACATAGAATTTGGATTTCTGATTCCGAACTGAATTTTATCTGACCTACTTTTGATAGATTTGATAGCATTTGGCCTACTTTCTTGTTTTTTTTGCATTCAGACTTCAAATTGGGACTAGCGGTATCATTTTTGATGCCAAATTGAATTTTGATATCAGCTTACTTACTTCTGATTTTTACATAACTTTTCGCACTTTCCTGTTTTGTGACGTGCAGACATCAAATTTGGACAATGAGTGTAATTTCCGAAGCTGAATTGAATTATGATAGCAGCTGACCTACTTTTGATATATATTTGATATCATTTAACCTACTTTCTTCCTTTTTTACGTACAGACATGAAATTTAGACAAAGGTTATTATTTCTGATGTCAATTTGAATTTTGATATCAGCTGCCCTTCTTTTGATATTAATTATATCATTTGACATTCTTTCTTGCTTTTCGATATACAGACATGTAATTTTGACCAGGGGGTCTAATTTCTGATGCTAAATTATATTTAGATATTATCTGACTTTCTTTTGATATTTTTGATATCATTTGGCCAACTTTATTTTTATACATACTGACTTCAAATTAAAACTAGGGGTGTAATTTGTTATACCGAATTGAATTTTGATATCAGCTTACTCTCTTCTAATATTTTTTATAACACTTTAAGAACTTTCTTTTTTGTGACGTACAAACTTCATACTTGGACCATGAGTATAATTTCAGAAGCTGAATTGAATTCGATAGCAGCTGCCTACTTTTGATATATATTTGATATCATTTGACCTACTTTCTTCCTTTCTAACATACATACATGAAATTCGGACCAATGTTTTTATTTCTTATGCTGAATTGAATTTTGATATGAGTTGACCTACTTTTGATATTTTCATATTTCTTATTTATTTATCATATGACCAGTTTTTGTGTTTTTCGACATAAAAACTTGAAATTGAGATCAGATGTGTAATTTCTTATGCTTAATTGAATTTTGATATCAGCTGGCCAACTTTAGATATTTTTGATATTGTTTGACCCATTTTCATTTTTTTTTAATTACTGTTATGTTACCATATAGAAGTTTGAAAAAAGCTTAAAAAACTTCGTGTCCAAAAACTATAAACTGCAAACGTCTACATGTAACATATTTTGCATGTGACATTTGCGTGTATTCATTGACAAAAGTTATAAAACAATTGTCCCATTGAAATTAACCCTTCTCTAGTGGTCATTTATACTACCTTTTTTCTACATAGTCCATATGAACACACTTTCAACAAAGATAATTTTAACAAAGACATTCCAAAAAAATAGGACAAACTATTTTAATTTATATTGTGAACAATGAAAGGATGGGCCAGTTGTGCGATCTAGGGCCATTTTGGCCATCTTCTTTTTATGTTCGCATTTTTTCTGGTCCTGCTTTTTACTTATTCCGATATTTCCCACGTAATCCGGGGTAGTGAGTGTACACCTTTACAAATTTAATTTGGGATATAAGCGTTTATTCTTTTCACCAATATCTCTTGGTACTCAATTTTTTATGGTTTTCATATCATAAATATAATTCTCAATTGAAAATTTATCAATATAATAGGTTCCAAAAAGCATCATTTGTAAAGATATTACCGAATATACATTTTTGTGTTAATAAAGGGAGGTAATTAGAAATTTATTATCTATCAATAAGAAATGAATGCATATATTTTAACGATTTCATATAATGTGAACAAATAGTTGCAAGACATATTTTACATATCTTTCGGTGTTTTAAAATTGCTGAAAATTGTTTTAGAAGCATAATTATATATTCATATATAACATATTTTATTCATTTTCCTTTAACGTGGTTATTACTTAATAACAACACAAATAAAGGACCTTTAATTGCCAGTTTTCATCAACCATTCTGCTGTTTTGGTAACCATTTATGTAGTTGTTCTTTGCAAAATCATCAGTTTCTTTCCCCTGGACTCATTGTCTCCCAGGAATATTAAAAATAAGACGGCTTTGGTTGCTTTTGTCCATGGAATTTTACACTTCAATGTGTTCTTGATTATATCATGGTAAATGGGTTTGTGTATGGAAAAGAATTTTTCAAACTGACTCGGTAAATGTGTTATATTTCTTCCCTAGTTGGAAAGCTTATTAGTTGTGCAGCGCTGTGCTCATGTTATATGTCCATCACAGTCCGATCAACATGAAGATGTTCCTTAATTCAATTTGTTTTTCCAGATTTATTTTCCTAAAATTGAAATCTCTAATCCCATGTATATATGGAATCACACTTACTGGTCTTTAGATAAATTTAAGTGATCAACTGGAGCGTCTGGTTCCCTGTACCAGCTGTCAAAGAAGTGGTTTTAACCTTTGAAAGACACTTCAGCCCACACCATTTTCAATAACTTTCAATAGAAAATAACCAAAGTAAATTTTTTTAGGAGCATAGTACCCCACCGTTTGAATTTTTGTCAATTAATTATATGTCGTAACCTAGATTATCAGGTATAATTTCGTTTGATTTCATACTATTGTCTTATTTCACTCCCTGTATCGCTAACACGTCCGGATCCTGTGTTGCTAAAATGTTTCGAATTCCAGTTTATTTACCTGATGCTATTTATTTTTGTAAGCAAAATAGTAGGTTTACTTTATTTACTTACGATTTTTGAAATCTAGCAGGCTGGTATGTATCCGATAAAACTTCAAACTGATTTCGTGTTTCAAAATCTGATAATATGATGAGAGGGACGTTGACAAGTTATCCGATTCGCACTTGGGGCACGACCGAGCACGGTTTGCGGCTTGTACAATCTTATATCCCTCTGGTATATCGACCGCACAACAGTTGTGTATCCATACTTCAAAACAGTCACCCTAAATCGCGGGGTCTGTTTTCTTTACATTTTCGAGCAGATTCCGTTTGGCGAGACACGGTTACTTAAAAGGAAGTTCCACCACTTGACCCATGGTTAAATATTCGTCGACATGATGGACCACTGGCTGTAAAACGCGAACTTAATAATCATAATGATGACCACCAGTTTTTCCTGTACATTTAAAAACATACTGTCTATAATGAGAGTTATTTCAAACTTCTAATGAAAATCCTCCAGTGCATATTTGATTACAATCCAAGATGGCGTCAAACAAATACAAAAGAAATGTCCAAATTGCGAGAATGCCCAAAATAAAAACATGCGTATATTTTTTTTAAAAAAGTACGATTTCTGCGGTTAAAAATATACCAATCAGTCAACACTATATATCAACAACTATTGATGGCAGCTAAAATATTTTCATTGCAATACTGTTAAACAAATTGTATCGCTTCGTTAAAAATTTGGCGTGCTCCTTGACGCATGCGCACTGATGATTTCAGAACTAGTTTGATTTGAAAGGAAAGGAAGTATTCAGTCTTCAGGTATGATAAATCAATAACCGTGTTTGCCAAGAAACCTGTGTAGGAGCACATTTATCACGGATCACATATTTACGATATGTGTGACAAATGTGTTCATATGCGACATCCTTATGATATATGTAACCAATTATGTCACACTACACAATATGTCGCTAATAACAACTATAAAAATGTGCTTTGAAATCAAAGACACAATTTAATTATACAAAAGCCTTATTCATGATTATGATCAAATATTACAGATTTTTTAAACGGATTTTACATTAATTATTATTTTTTTAAATCTAAATTGGGAATTTTATGATTTGCTTTTTCATTATGGATTTTGAATCTATAATATAACATTTTTTTCTTCTACAAAATGTGTTGGGCGTTAATTAGAGGGATGGGCGTGTAAATGGGCGTGTAAATGGAAATATAATACGGTAAAACCATAAGTTATTTGCTAAACAATATCTCGAAAGAACAGGCCTAATTAGATAGAAATTTTAATATTGTCCCATTGCCCTGCCGGGCAACATTGGTCTATTCTTCCATTGAAAAGTAGCAATCAATAATTGAGCCGCGTCACGACAAAACCAACGTAATGCGCTTGCGACCAGCATGGATCCAGACCAGCCTGCGCATCCACGCAGTCTGATCAGGATCAATGTTATTCGCTGTCAGTTTCTCCACTTGTAATAGAGTTGGTAAGCGAACAGCAATGATCCTGGTCTGGTCTGGATCCATGCTGGTCGCAAACCCACTAATTTGGTTATGTCGTGACGCGGCTCAATTGTTTTTTCCTCAAGTCTCCAGCGATTGTAATCAGAAAAAAAAACTATATACGGTGTATAAGCAAAACATATAAAATATTCATAAGAATAATCAGTGTCCTGAAACGCATTTAGGATGATTTAGATTACGAAGGTATTCGAACGTATACATTTTTAATACTGAATTTCGCTGAATTATAATTATTTTATTCATCGAGTCCAAAATAATAGTAATGAACTTAAACGAACGGCATATGATATTCTATTTTATCACATAAGAAAACTAAGAACTGTTTAAAAAGACTTAGACGCTATTTATTGATTGCCATGTGACCGCGGCCAATTGCAACACTGGTTAAGCAAGAGCAACCGCCGTGGGAAACGCTCGACTTTTTTACTTTTTCTAAAAGAAAACAAATAAAAGGTTTAAACAAAACTTAAACTAAAAATTTAAGGAAATAAACAAATATAGTTTTTCCTTGTTTTTTAAATGTCAATACGTAGGTCAAGTCAAACTTGTTGCTTTTTCCAAGTATGAATCATTACCATAATGTTCTAAATTTATAAATCTAAAACTGTTAACATGGTCCAAGTTTCATAACTGTACATCAAAGGATAAGTAAGTAGGTCACATCTTTATCTTATCTTGGTTAGCTGATATCAAAGCTCATTTTAACATCTAAAACTGTGCATGTGGTTCAATTGTCATACCTGTACATCAAAGGAAAACAAAGAAGGTCACTTCATCAATTTATCTAGGTCAGCTGACATCAAATTTCAATTTTACATCTAACACTGTGCATATGGTCCTAATGTGATAGCTATAGAAAAAAACAAGATAATTTATTTATTTGACATTGATGGTCAATGTCAATGAAAGGTCAATGTCACATCCAAATTATTAAATATGTTTGTTTTGTCCAATTATAAATCAAATCCGTAGATAAATAACAAAAAATAACAATAAATAAATAAATAAATAAATTTAATCCAAAATTTAATAATTTGAACTTGACGGTCAAGGTCACTTGAATCTGAAGGTCAAGGTCAGTTCAACTTTCTAGAAGGTTTAGTCTAAAAAAGTTTGTTTTGTACAAGTATGAAGATAATCCACTCATAAATAATTAAGTTACAGTCAATTATAGCAATAATTATTATCAGTGAATATTTAATAATTTCACCTTTAAGTAAGCCAAGATCAGTTGAATTTAATATACATGACAGTCTTATCCTAATAAATTCTGTGTTTTAATATGACGAAGTCAATCCATTCACCAATAACAAAGTAATAACCAGTTACAGCACAAAAAACTGTTCTCTTATTCTTAGAATGTTATTATAATTGAATTTTTGGTTTCTTTTGTGAAGTATAGAAACATTAAAACCGAACATTATGCTTTTGTTCTCGATGCTCACTCAGTTAATGAATGCATGCAAATCGATCAACTTCCAATATCAAAATTTACAGGTCGCACAAATGTTTATAGTTGTCGAGATTTGCTTCTTCGCATTCTTTTGTTTTATAACAAATAAAAGCACACTGTATGGCTGTGGAAGTCTGCACTGTCGTTTTGTTTCCAATACCCAACCAGTTCGACTTGATGTCAAAATCTGATTAAAAAAAAAAGTTGGTTGATATATAGTCAAACTGTCATTCAGTTTGTGTGTTTTCATTATTGGTACCTCATCAGCATTACACAATTGTATCATAGTTTGGGGAACTTTCTGTTGAAAATGTGTCAAAGTTAAGATGTATACATATACATGCATATGTCATGTTCAGGTTATCGTTCATTGGTTACTTTTTTCTGGGGATTCATATTGTGACAACAGGGAACGTGTTTTTATGTTTGACTATGATACAAAAGAGAAAGAACATCAAAACACTCGGCAATCTGATTAATTATCGGGGGCTTCGCCCCTCGTAAAAACCAGATAGCCTCGTGTTTCGATGCTCTTCCTATTACGTAGATTTCACAAAAACCTAAAAATATCAAGTTTAATTAAAATATATTTGAAAGGCGTAATAACGCGCAAAAAAGTAGTAACACAAAAGTGCGTAATTACGCAAAACATAATGCATAGTAACGCTCAAATGGCTAAATATCGCGCAGAAAAGCTTAGTTACGCGAAACAGTTGGCGTAATAACGCAAAACTAAACGCCATATTACGCGAAATAAAAGCCATTATTAGGCAAAACGAAAGGAAAAGTTACGTAAAAATTAATTACATATTTATACTTATCAAATGGCCTGCGAATGCAAAAAAGAAGAACAATAAACGATATTACGATAATAATTTTTGTTATCGTACTGTCGCATCATCATGTAATCATTTCCGTGATGAAATGAAGATTACGTGACAGAACTATCGCAAACAACGATATTATGATAATAAACCTAAATTCTATTGCATATTATATTATTGTAATATTGTACTTCCTCATTTTTTTTTGCTACAGTACTGTCATTTATCATTATCGTACTGTCGTCAGTTCATCTTTTCAAAATCGATTTGTCGAATAATTTTGAGGGACTGGTCCTAACAGTATTCCGTAGGTTTTTAACTTTATAGACATACAAGTCGTATGTAAGAATCAAAATACAGAAGTATAGATATACATTACGTATCTTTAGTATGCTTTCAATCTGATTATTAGAGACAGTTTCAATCTGCACTGCTTTAAGGAAACGAAATGTGATGTGCGATCATTTAAGTAACCGATATCGTAATATCTTAAGAAGTATCAGTTTAGAATCACATTATTATGTCAATTAATATCAGGTTCTTTGATACTTTGTAATAAGAGTTAAAAAGATATGTATGCGCATGCTGACACGGGTGATATTAGGTTTCCAGCAGGTTGCCTTGTTGTCGACAAACAGTGAATCCCGTAAGCTTGTGAAAATATGGCTACAGTGGTCTAGCGTTAA
The DNA here is from genome assembly GCF_026571515.1 of Ruditapes philippinarum. NCBI lineage: Eukaryota > Metazoa > Mollusca > Bivalvia > Venerida > Veneridae > Ruditapes > Ruditapes philippinarum. The sequence continues at coordinate 73,776 of NW_026864579.1, forward strand.
ATAGCCAGCCTAACTACGAAATTTGAGCATCACACATAATAAAAACATTCGCCCTTTTATTGTTTAAGGCCAATATTATCGAAACTCAACTGCTTGCTAACTGATAGCTTAATACCGCTAGCGTAGGGATGACTTGATAAAAAGTAAAGCTCTTGACTGTAACAAAATATGTTATATTACCATACGTAGTTGAAATACGAAAGAGTCATATTCAGGAAATCTTTATCTGTAATTCGATAATAGAATTAAGATTTGTATTTGTTCCTTACATTGAAAATTATCATATCCAAAGACCTGAACCTCGCATAACGTCAAATAGTCTATAACAGATGGAATTGTAGTTATGCGGACCCAGCGTCCAATTGCTACATTTTCTAGTTGAAAAGTATACGTGAGTCCAACTCCTCCCTCATGAAAGCCATATTGTTTGTACGTCTCTGTCTTCAAACCGATATATAACCCCACCTCTCTTAACCGGTTGCCTGTAATAAAACAACAGACAAACCGATTTGTGCCATCATTGTTTATTCTTGTACGCAGCACTACATATATACTATTAGCCATGCAGTTCTTTTATAAAAGAAAGACGAATACACAAGTCAACCAAATGAGCGGGCATGACGACAGGTTTTAGGGTTTATTTTAGTTTTTTTTAAATATATTTTTGATGATATATAACACCATACACTAGACATAACCCTGAGCTGCACGTATTGATATAAACTCATAGTAACTTAGGAAATCAAACAACAACTGATTGTAAGTATGGTGTGTATATGTGTGTATATGGGACCGTACACTGGACATAACCCTGAGCTGCAAGTATTGGAATAAACTCATAGTAACTTAGGAAATCAAACAACAACTGATAAGTTTATTACTAAGTGGCAAAAAATAGATAAAAGAAAAGAATCAACTCTTACTGCAACAGCCTCCCCGATTATATATAATCACGTGGTCGATAAAATACGCTTTGCCCAAATCCACCTCCCAGAATGCATCAGCACGAGCTGATGTATGTGTACAAGAGCCGTGACCAAAGTGTTGAGATAAACCACCGTCGACAGCTAAAGCAGCAATGCCTCCACCCCATACATCACTCTGACGAGCATACTTGTTTAGTGCGAGATTAACTAAATAAAATTGAAATTATAAAATATAATTCAATAGCAAAACATAAATACAATATTTATTGTTACATTGTATAAACCCATTATATCGAACACGGTCTTTCTAGCTATCTGTTGTTAAGATAACAATTTAGAAGGATACGAACAGACAGACTGGCAAATCATACAATTATACAAGATCAGCCAAAACATTCCATATGTAGGGCAAAACTAAATTAAATAAATTGATTAGACAGATCAAATAATCACAAGACAAGCAGGTAATAAATTTATTATAAGGACGTGACGTGTATTCCATCAACAAAAGATCCTGTGCCAGATAAGGCAAAAGTATAATGGTCATACAAATCTTAATATTATAATACATACAATGTCAAAATAACCCCTCCGTGTCAAGGGTGAGTTTCGATGACTCTAATCCAGTACCTCTCTGGCTGGTTCGATCCCGGAATGCAATGTGGTATTTTAGCTCGAGGAAGTAGCATAATAATGGTTACACTTCAGTAACGATGTTAGGAACTACCCGCCTAATGACGAAAACTGTTTAAAGCTAAAATTGAAACAAATACAAACAAAAAAAAAAACAATGTCAAAAAGAAGCAAAGGAAAATGATGCTTAGATTCATTAACATATAGTGACTTTTTGAAAACAAAAGATAAAAATCTTTTAGAAACTAAGAATAATAGTATGTTTGAGACTTTATGAATAGACGGTTTTTTATTGTGCCCAAATTCTTTATACTTCTTACCTAGTACATGCTGCTCAATAACTCCAAAATAACAAGATAGAATAACAAAGTTCCAAATGCTTTGAGCAAACATATTGCTTCATTAAAGAACAAGATTCAGCTAAATTTAAAAACCGTTTCTGATCATTTCTGATCATATGTCCAAGTCAATATTAAAAAAGATTGAATCATGAATAAGTGATAAGCCAGTATTATGAAGCATGGACAATAAAACATTTAGAACTAAAAGTTTACCACTTCTGGTCATTAAAAAAGTTCATGAATATAAATAAGATAATTAGACAAGCCATGCGTTCAATGGTTTTTTAAAAGGTTCTAGAAGATAAGACAATACAAGAATGAAAGGATAATTTCAGCACATGTTTGATTTGAAAGGATAAGAAGTACGCAGTCTTCAGGTGTAAGGAATCAATAATGACGTTTGGCAAGAAACCTGTGTAGGACCACACATATGCACATATGCGTCACAAGTGTCGTAATCCCATTTGACACCTCAACATCTTTTGTTAAACGAGCACATATGTAACACATTTCTTACTAGCAACAAGTATCAATATACTCAAGCTACTGGTTGTTTACTGACCCACTAAACTCCAAAACTACTGATAGCCCTACAAATCGTCATCAATTTTCAAAGAGTTGTTGACCCTATTTGACCGACGTTATGGTTCAAAGGTGAAATTCCTTAGGCCATGAAATAACTGCATTTAATCAATGCTCCTCATACTTCAGTATGGCCGTACGCAAATCTCAAGCGCATTAGAAAGAATGGATTGGACAATACTATGTTGTGCAGAAGTATAATAGACATACATTACAAGTTACTATCTATAAATCTATACAGGTCTACATGAAAGACTCAGTAGAAAAGGGAAACATCAATTTACCCTCTGATGACATAAATAAAGAGGGTTATATGAACATACCCCAAAATGACACAGAGGGCGAGTGGATATGAATATACCCCCGAATGACACAGAGGAAGAGGGTAATATGAATATACCCCTAAATGACACAGAGGGCGAGTGGATATGAATATTCCCCGAATGGCACAGATGGCGATAGGATATGAATATACCCCCAAATGACACAGAGGGCGAGTGAAAATGAATAAACCCCCGAATGACACAGAGGAAGAGTGGATATGAATATACCCTCGAAAGGCACAGAGGAAGAGTGGATATGAATATACCCTCGAAAGGCACAGAAGAAGAGGGTAATATGAATATACCCCCGAATGACACTGAGGAAGAGGGTTAAATGAATATACCCCGAATGACACAGAGGAAGAAGGAATTTTAATATACCCCCAGAATGACACGAAGGACGAGGTAATATGAATATACCCCAGAATGACACAGAGGACGTGGGGAATATGAATATACCCCCGAAAGACACTGAGAAAAAGGTAATATGAATATACCCCAGAATGACAGAGAGGACGGGGTAATATAAATAAACACCTGAATAACACAGAGGAAAAGGGTAATGTGAATATACCCGCAAACGACACAGAGGAGAAAGGTAATATGAATATTACCCAAAACAGTTCAGAACTGTTTACTATTTAGGGGAGAAGATGTGGCCGGATAGCTCAGTCGGTAGAATCGCGGTACGGTATTAAGAGGGTCATGGGTTCGAGTTTCGGTCAGGCTGCACATTTTGCTCACCCTGTGACATTTGGCGCCCAACGGGGGACCGTGACTGTATATAGCTCAGAGTTTAATTCACATTACTCTGTAACTCTGTGAAATTCGAGGACGAATTACAATCTAGTAGGGGGAGTATGTTACGGCTTAGAACTGTTCACTTTTTAGTGGAGAATATGTGTAAGCGGCCGGATAGCCGAATAGTATGGAATTCCGAGTGTCCCGAGTTCGAGTCCCGGTCCGGCTGCATATTTGTCTCATCCTGTGACAAATATACCCACAAATGATACAGAGGAGGACACATCAATGTACCATTGCCATCAAATGAGGGAAACAACCATACATTGTTTTCTTTGCACTGATATTTTTCTGATAAGAGAAGGATAAATCAGGTTCTGAGTGTTATCAGAAGATTAATAATGTAACATTTTGCCAAAGATGTCTTTAATTTGAACACTTGACCATTTTCAAAGAAAGTCGCTCATGTTTAATGACGACAGTTCTTCCAAATCTTGACATAATAACATTAAATGGATATTCTTGTTCGACATTCTACCATGTTTTAAATTTAATGTCTTAATATGTACTTTCTTTTATGATTTCAACTGTGCTTTTGATAATGTATTACTGCGTATGTGCTGAAGTAAGGACGACAGTTGTCCCCTAGGCTCAATCATCAACCAAGTTGTCTCTCTGCATCTAGCACATCATCTCTAAATTTTGGAAAGACACCATGCATTTTGGAATATTTAAAACAGCTTGGTTTTAAATACACAAAAAATCTTGCATTTTTACTATTTAATAGTATTTATGCATGATACTTTACAAGCATTGAGCTCCCCCTCTTGTGTAAGTACAGCATCCACAGTGTTTGTTGTTTTGCTTTGTTTTACGGCGCAACAACAATTAAGTTCATATGGCACCGGCACTGGAAAGATGATTTTGGCTAACGTCGGGTGTAACAAACCTAAAACAACAGAACGGGTCAAAACCATTTCACCTGCTAGGGCTGGGAGATACCTAGACTCAATTAATTCGAGAACATATTTGGTCGCCTCTTGCGAGGATACACGGTGGCTGCAACTTCGATGCCTCAACTGTTAAAAGGCAACCCCTCAGCCATCCAGTGTAATAACACATTTCTCATTTAAACTACCTGATCGCATAGTGCGGTAATTTCTTTTGATGTTTCTCAACTTTTATACGCCAGTAACATGCTTTATTGACAATATTCAAACGCACAGTGCGATATCTCAGGTAACGTTCTCTTCTTTAGATAAGTCTTTTTAGAGGCCCATGGGCCTTACAGGCCACATGAGTATTCTACAGCAGATTATATACGTTTTCCTGTTTGCGTAAATAACTAACACATTGATTAAAAACATCAAACATCACATAAATATTTTAATTTAAATATATTGTATTTATATAATATTATGTATAATTATTTTACTATATTGTTCAACTTATATCCTCTCCATGGGGCCTAAACCCTAAAAACAAAGGGGTCATGCATTCCAAATTGTTAAGGACTCCCTTCTTGTTATAACTAGAACTATCTCTCAAGGGTTGATTTATACCTGCGTTTCCTTTCAACCTTGCCTTTTTTGGCTAATTTTTCAACCTAAAATTATAGAAGGGTATCAACTGCTTGACAAATAATCCTTTAAAACAGAAACCATTTCTTCTTTTTTTAGTAACCCAAGTGACCCTTTTTCGATCCCAGGAGACATAAAAAGCCAAAACTAAACCGCGATATTCTTCCCATATAAGTTTTGCTTTTAAAATCCAATTTTCTCATGCCTACCCTGTAGTAGTTATAGTCCGGGAAAAAACTTTTTTCTTCTTATTTTATTAAACAGTGACCTTGAACCTTTTACACAAGGGGGAATATTCCAAAAGTTTGATAAACAACCCCAGGTTTTCAATCATATAACCCTTATATACCCCAAGTTTGATAAAAAACTATCTCATTTCCTAAACTCGAGGTAATTGTTTTCTGGAAACCATTTTTTTAGTAACAGTGACCTGGATACGAATGCAATCCAAACCAGGGTATTAATATAAGCTTGCTTTCTACCAAACTTGATTGCATTAGCTCTTGTCTGGAAACCATTTTGTTATATTTTAATTAATGGAGACCTTGACCTTAAACTCAGGGGGTCCAAATGCATTACCAGCCTAGGCCTTTATATAAGTTTGCTCAACACCACGTTTGATTGCTATAATTTATTCCTTACTATAGTTATTGTCCAGAAGCATTTTTCTATTTTTAATCAAGGTGAGCTTGACATTGACCCCAGGGGGATCCAAATGCAATACCAACCTGGGTCTTCTCATAAGCCAAACTCCTCACAGCGGTTACGTCACGCTTTGCTACTTTAACCACTGCCACCACTGAAATCACGTGATGATAGTTGTATCATGTGACAAAAACATGGCGGCCAGTTTCAGAACGCCCAGGGGATCCCATATCAAACTGGCAAAAGGATTTATAATTACATCCCTTACCAGAACAAAATAAGTTCAAGACACCACCAATCTTGGTTATCACTTTAAAACAAGTGCCGGATCAAATCTTTTTTGTGCAATCGTTCAATAACTGTTTATATTTCTGCCATTTGTTTACTATGCAAAACGGTGTCACAGTGGAAAATATCTTACGTTATGTTTACAAAATAATAATTTTTATACGGAATATTTTTTTTACTTTCTTGATTTACATTAAAGCATTACTATTTCACGAAAGAAAAAACAAAAATGACATAAAGTATTCTATTTTAAAATTAAAAGTGAAAAAAAATAAATCCGGCTATATTCGACCGAATTTACTTGTGGTGGCAGTGGTTACTGTACAGATCAGGGGAAGTAACCGCTGCGAGGAGTTTGCTCATAAGCTTGCTATACAGCTAGTTTGATAACAATAACAGTCTCTTCGCTATACTATACTATACTATAACTATAATCCAATGCATAAGTAATTAGAGAAAAGTTCTGTACATGTAATAGGTTATTTTCTTTTGTAAAGCAATTAACCGACTAGCTAAAGAGACTTCAGCTAACAGGTTTTATAGTACTGCTAGACCTGTCGACATATAAAGTTAAGGAAGTCAGAGCTATGAACCGACATGATACGTCGATCACACTAACATTTGATCTACAAAATATAACATATTGTCGCGGGCTTTTAAAATACATCATGCGGGATTTATTAACCACCAGGAAACCTGTAAAAGTTTCAGGTTTGATAAATAGTGTAAAAAGTCGTTAGGTATTGAAATTTTGCAATACTTAAAACCATAGCGCGGGTAGATTTGTTTTTATCATATCAAGACTGCGTTTATACATAATTAATGTTTTGCTAAAAATTATTCGTTCATAGCGAAACAAACAAAGGTTAGAAAATGATTGGTTTCCTACATATTTATTTTTTCTCGGAAAGTGTAATGAGGCATAAACATTTACCTCTGGTCATAAATAAAATATTGTTTAGAATTCTTTTTTTTTTTTCGTTTTTTACGGTCATGGTTACACTTGAACCAAGAGAATTTAAATAAAAGTGCTTTATTTGAAATATTTAAATATTGCAGGGTCTTCTCAAAAGAAGTGTGGATCGCAAGGTGGGTCCTATCCAATAAAGGAACATCAAAGACTAATCGCCACATCTTGCGATGATGTAAAAGTATAATCATTTTATTTGTTTTACAGGAATAATGTCAGTCTTTCAAAAGTTCAAACTGATGAGCCTTATACCCACGATTCATTTCGAACTATATGTTGCGGGGGGCAAGTCGTTGTTTCCTTGAGCAAGAAGTGTTGGTTGGTTCCAGAAATGGATCCAATAAGCTTATAGCTTCCAACCCAATCAACAAAAACACTTTGTATAAACAAAAATGTTAAAAATTTGGGCTTTTAAAAAATGCTGCGCTTTATGTATGTTTAATTGTATTTGCGTCTTTTTTAAAAAAAAGAATAAATAGCGCGTCAAAATCAAAAAATGAAAATTTTAAAGAAAATTTTAAAATGCTTTTTATTTACTGAAAAATTTTTGAAAAATGAAAATACGCACATTCTCCCTCAATTTAATTGGAGGAAAAATAAGCCACGTCAGAAAAAAAACTATTTGTGTTTCCCCATTTGTATTACCTGATTAGGAAATCGCGCGTTAAAAATATATTATCAATACATCAGACGACAGGAAAACACTAGCGGATAGATAATACCGGTATTTCAATCAAAAGATTGTTTCAACCACATGTACACGGACGCGTATATTACTTGTAAAACCCGGAAAAAACATAAATGTTTTTAAACACAGGGGGCCCACACAGTGTTTGGATGGTATATACTGCTTGATAGTGACCTTAAAATGAGATTTTAGTCATAACCTTATAATATGTATAGAAATATAGACAAGGGGCATTACTCGGTAAATAGAGAATTTTCGATCACCTTCAATTTCATGCGAGATTTTCCACTAATTAAATAAAAATTCCAAAAACTATACTGCGTTGCATAGCTTATATAATCCACAATTGATAAACACTAACTCTATTTTGAATTACCTTAGCCCATTTTAAGAGAAATTTATTCAAAACCGTTCACTTCTGTCACAAAATTGCTTAGTCGTACGAGATGTCGCAACATCAAATTCCACGGGTAAAAATATCAATTTTAAAAAGGGTGAGGTACAAATAAACGCATGCAAACAATAACACAACAATAGTTTCTATTACCTACCTGCGCAAATAGTCGTGAAGCGCTCTATATTCGTCTGTTTCGAACGAAATATTCAAATCAGTGCAGAAAATCTGCCTCGGCGAATTACATGTTGGAAATTCTGGTTCATGGTGTATGGAAACCTTTCATTGGTTGTCGTTATAAACAAAGTTCCTACCGAACCAATGAAAGGTCTCGATACACCGGCTGGTCACGTGACCGGGGTTTCCCCAAGATGTCTACGTCGAAGCAGATTCTGCTCTGATTTGAAGATTTCGTTCGAAACAGACGAATATAGAGCGCTTCACGACTATTTGCGCATTTTTATATTTATATACATATTATAAGGTTATGACTAAAATCTCATTTTAAGGTCACTATCAAGCAGTATATACCATCCAAACACTGTGTGGGCCCCCTGTGTTTTTAAAAGTAATATTTATATATCTTATTATTTTTCCAACATAGTCACTTTAAAGGAACAAATGATAATAAATGCAACATATATGTTTAACTTATTTTATTTATGGTTGGCATAAAATTTCCGTCATGACTGATCATTAAGTAACATAAAGTTAATAGAATTTGAACCTTGATAAAAAATAGAATATTATAAAATAGGTTTTGCTTCGTCATCGATTGCAAAAACCTGTAATTTTATGTTAGATTTTCGCCATATCGACGGCTGAATAAGATCATTAAATATTCCAGACAATCTGTTATAGAATAATATTAACAATTACATGTATATCAATTATAATATTATATGACTAATACTCATATCCTAACAGTCGGAAGTGACATTTTATATATTGCTTATATATGCTTCGGTAGCTTAATATGTTTATTTCAGATATAATCAATTAAAATTATGTTTCGAAAAAAGAGACAATGTGCTGACAATGCCAGATATGATAAACACTTGATATCCGAAAATATGTTTTATAAATATTATCAATAAAAATTAGTTAAATTTTGAAAAGACTGATACAGCCATTTGTATATATAAATACATTTATCAAGCATATCACGATCAAAACTGCCATAGAATGTCTAGGACATTCCAAACCAGAACAATTACTCAACAGGTTTGATCGTATATTCGTCTTAGGAATACTGGCCGCCTACGTAAAACCCCTTTTGTAAGAGGAACCGTAGCATCCGTTGGCATGCACGGAGGAAACCTCCTCAGACTATTCCTCAGAATATAGAACAACGGACCTGTTCAGATATGCCAGTAAACATATAAAATACATACAGCTCAATAAAGAGAAACGTTCTTTATAAGAAAATTATTATTTTAAATAAATAGTAGTGTGATATATAATGTAAGTAAACTTGCTTGAAACCATGTATAACAATTTAATGACATGATAATAACCATTATATCAATACTTTTTTAAAGACAATATGTGATTTATTTACACATGGGTTAAGTGAATTAACAGTGTTTTGTTTTGTACCGACATCGGTTACAGGTTATCTTATGACTATTCTACAAATATTCGAAAGTCAGTTGCATCCCACAGGTGTTCGAAATGTTTATGGTTATGTACAGGCCAGTTAAATGTAAATTTTGAACCGACGTCGGATTCAAATGATAGGGGTCTGGCAGTCGACGTTGGTAAATTTCCGGATGTCGCAAAACAAATATTGACTGTTGAAATGATAATTCCAGCCATGACGAAGAAGGGTTAAGTATCGCGGCGGTCGTTATTACCTGAAAACAGAAAAAAGAGACAACAGCAAAGCAAATGGGAAGGGCGGGTGGGTATTTTTCCGTGTTAGTTCACGGCAGCTTCTGGAGCTCGGAGACTGGATCGAAAAGGAATTTGCAGAAGCGTGCTCGGTTTATATACCCAGTCTACTAAGCATGCGCAAACCAGATTGAATGACTTGTTAGGAGGAGGAGCCAAATATACAGGTCATTGCAAAAATACTGTGACGTATAGTGTAAAAATAAAGAGTTTAAACTCAAGCGCTTAAACTGAATATAAAATGCGCATGACAATGAAACAGTCATGTTTGTAACTATAGTTGACGGTCATAGTTTTTTATTATTTCTGCCCCAATTTGATTGTTTAATACAAAATAAGAATGGTAATGATTTCTACATTACAGAATGAGTTGTCCAGATGTGTAATATGTAAATTTATCACACACCCGTGCCGATTTTGCGACTCCGTAAATATGGTATTGCACGGCCGTAAGTCGCAAAATCGGCACGGGTGTGTGATAAATAGAGGATATTTAATGAGTGTAAGTTCATTACTGAATTAATTGCACTCGTTGAATAAAATAATATTATGCTCGCCAGAGGCTCGCATAATATAATTTTATTCAACTCGTGCAATAAATTTAGTATTGAACTTACATTCATTCAATATCCTCTATTTATCACACACCCGTGCCAATTTTACGACTCCGTAAATATGGTATTGCACGGCCGTGCATATATTTTGACGTGACGTCATTAGCGTATATAAACATAGTGTAAAGACGCGCTAAATGTTAGCGTGATACTATAGGCGCGTCAATGAAAAATGACTCTTATTTCACTTTAAACGGTCTTATTTTGGGTATGTGATAAATAGAATATTGAATTCGTGTAAGTTCATTACTAAATTTATTGCACTCGTTGAATAAAATAATATTATGCTCGCCAGAGGCTCGAATAATATAATTTTATTCAACTCGTGCAAAAAATTCAGTATTGAACTTACACTCATTCAATATCCCCTATAAAATATTTCTGTATTTTTTTTTTTATTCTAACAACAACAAAATACACAACAAAAAACACCACAACAACAACAAACCACACCAACAACAATTCGCTGTTATCATAAATAATCAGACAAAAGAATCATTTAAAACGTATTGCTGATTTATAATCTCGTGTTTAAATAATAATATAAGAGCATGTGAGATTCTTATCTCCTGTATAAAGTAGCGTTAAATGCGAAATTAGTTGTCATTAAAGTAGCAAATGCAAACAAATAAGCATTATTACTTCACCAAATTCAGGATAACTATAACACTAGTCACTAACAAAAAGCAACAGATCCAAGAACAGGGCCAGCCAGTAAAATTCTGAAAACTAAATTAAACAGGACACCAAAAATAAAAGGCTTTTGAGAAATAAAATTTAAAGCACTTATAGGGCATAATGGCCTTTAAGATAATAATTCTAATTCCTCCTCTTCTGTCAATCACGTGATTGTTACGTTATTTCTCGTATATTAATTGATACGTAATTATTTATCAAAATGTAAGTTCGATTGGTCTGTTTGTAAAACTTAAATATTTCTTTGCCTTTTGATTTATCATACAAAATCACTTAATTTGTTAGAATGATGTCTACATTTTCGAAATCAACGAATTGCGCATGCGCGGTATTAGGACCCTAATGGGCACTATCAGGAACTAAAAGATTGACATCATAAGTCAGATGTATACCTTAAAGTACACCTGTATGCAAAATTTAAACAAAGTTTACCGTACGGAAATCAAGTTATGGCCACTTTTCTGAACTCAAGCTAGGATGTTATTAGGGCCCTTTTTTAGAAAGTAGGAACCTTTAAATGATCTGCAATAACATTCTAATGAAAAATGTTTTCCCACTAATTTTTGGCAAGAAACAAATAGTATCATTCAGCTAACAATCCAAATAAGCAAAATTTTGGTTTCTACTTAAAATTTATGAAATCTGTATAAAAATGTTACCCTACCCCACCCATTTTTACCACGTGTCTGACCATTTTCTACTTAGGGAGCCTAATTTAAAAAATTCTTAAAATTTACCCAAATGAGTGCCTGTTTTCAAAGTTTCCCTAAATTTTTAAAAAAGTATATTGGTTGATCTTGTAAAATATGAAATACTTTTACCGTCTAGTTTTGATTATATTACACTTTGAAAATATCAGGTACCATATTTATTACTAGATTTAGCATAATTTAGCCAATAAATATCTATATAAATTAAAAAATCAAAATTAAACACTTTTTTATTTCCCAATGGGACATGAGAGATACATAAATAATGTTAAAAGAAAAAAAAGAAAGAAAAAAAATGTTGACCCTTCTGGGGATTGAACCCATGGCCCTCATTTTCAATGTAGTTAACAGTAGTTCTAGCCTATTTGAATACTCTTCAAAGCGGAGGTAATGCATTAGGGTGCTAATACCTATACGTAAACGCTCTAAAGTACAAGGGGAGTAAATTTTATGGTTTTCTTCACTACATGTTTGTTGTTAGTTATTGCGATTTGCTTGCGGAAGTCTTTAAGTAGATTGAAGAAAAGCTTAATTAAAATAATATACTTTATTACATATAAAGTTTATATTAATTTAAAATATATGAATAAATATCCTTAACCAAAATTATTATATATTGAAACATAGGTAAATAATATATTTGTTTTGTCATTGTGTTTTTTTAAGCACACAATGTTGCAACCCAAGTAGATTTTATCATTGAGAAATTGTCGTCTAGACAAAAGAACTTCTTTCAGGGTTAAACATACTTGACTATGTACCAAGGTAGTAGGAGTTTTAATAAATATAGAGACTATGCTCAACTTTTATATAAGAAAATATTGATAATTGCTACACGATCTCTTTGTAAATATGAAATAAATATATAAGCAGACATGTTATGATAAAAACTCTACAAACTATATGTGGTCACAATGTGAATATATCGAGTCATTAACAAATAGTAGTGTTTGGGTTTTTTTTTCTTTTTTTTTTCTTTTTTTTTAAGAAAGGACCAACTTTACTTGACCCGTAATATGGAACGCAGCTTCTCATACATAGACTACATTTACTTTATTCATTCTTTTATTCTGTATCGACATATTCAGTTAGAATTTTATAGTTTCGATTAAACACTTTGCTCTAGGATGAGCATAATATATCTTTAAATCGTCGGGAATGAAGAAGGTACACCATAAAGTTACATCAAGCGCACTAACACGGAACTTGGTTATTTTAAATCATGCATGTGATACATATCTGTGTGTGTTTCATTTAGCTTTCAAAACGATAGTCAATCACTTACAGTTTCATGATTGTGAAAATAAAATGTGAATATATATTAACAACTAAATAGGATATATTTTAGGATATTCACATGAATCTAGCGGTTATCATGGGAGATCGTACTGTGGTGAGTCTACGTGATTGGAAAGTATACGAGAAAGTGATACCAAAATACATTACTGGTAATATCAACATACACAAGGCTATTGTCTGGCTGCACGAACATGAATATATAACAATTGACGAAAAACTCAACTTAATATCACTCTGTCAATTACAAAGATGTGACAGGAATAAAACGCTTTTTAAGAAAATCTTTCAACTTCTTGACTTTCAGAACATTATAAGATTATTTCAAGAAATAGGTCAACATGCTTTTGCTGATGAGTTGAAACTGGAACGATACGGTTCAGGAATCGCCATGCCGTCACAAGGGGCAGATTTAGCAGTTACACGTGCGACATTTCGTTACTATAATAACATGAAAATTCAAATGGATAACAATATATTCAAGCAGGGCAGAATACCTGAACTTAACAGGCGTTCATTATTGTTGAAAAGCGAGATAATTACTGAACGGAACCTTTCGAGGAAACAGCGCCTTGTCAATCGGTATGCGATGGTCATCTACCAGAAAGTGGCACAGTACAGGTTTTATAGTTTTATTTTTTACTTTCAACATTACGCGTTCATTCCAAAATAGAAGTATCTTCTAAAGTATAGCAATGCGCATACTTTTTGCTGATGTTGAACATTTATTTCCTTTATGATCAGGAATATAAATATTTAACTAGAATTATTTAAAATATGGCCCAATCTAACCTATGAAATTACCACTATCTAACAATATGGGATTGCAATTATCTATCAAAATGAGATAACCATTATCTAACAATGTATAATTTCCGTTATCTAACAATATGAGATTGCCATTTAATATCTAACAATATGAAAATGCCGTTACCTAACAATGTATAATTTCCGTTATCTAAAACTCTAAGATAACCATTATCTAAAAATATGAGGTTCTCAATTTCTAACAATGTATGAATTTCGTTATCTAGCAATATGAGATTACTATAATCTAACAATATGAGGTTCCAATTAACTAACAATGTATGATTCCCATTTTCTAACAATATAAGATTACTATTATCTAACAACGTATGATTTTCGTTATCTAACAATATGAAAAATGTGATTATCTTAGAATATGAGATTTTATATGAAATCGCCATTATGTAACAATATGAAATTGCCATTATCTAACAATAAGAAATTGCCATTATCTAACAATATGAAATTGCCATTATGTAACAATATGAAATTGCCATTATCTAACGATATGAAAATGCAATTATCTAACAATATGAAATTGCCATTATCTATGAAGATGTCATAATGATATTGCCCATATATAAAAATATTAGATTACCATTATCTAAGAATCTGGGACTATCATTATCTAACAATATGAGATTGCCATTATCTAATAATATGAAATTGCCATTATCTAACGATATGAAAATGCAATTATCTAACAATATGAAATTGCCATTATCTATGAAGATGTCATAATGATATTGCCCATATATAAAAATATTAGATTACCATTATCTAAGAATCTGGGACTATCATTATCTAACAATATGCGTTTGCCATTATCTAAGAATCTTGGACTATCATTATCTAACAATATGCGTTTGCCATTATCTAAGAATCTGGGACTATCATTATCTAACAATATGCGTTTGCCATTATCTAAGAATCTTGGACTATCATTATCTAACAATATGCGTTTGCCATTATCTAAGAATCTGGGACTATCATTATCTAACAATATGCGTTTGCCATTGTATAAGAATCTTGGACTATCATTGTCTAACAATATGAGTTTGTCATTATCTAACAATGTGATATAACCTTTATCTAACAATATCAGATTGTCATTATCTAACAATGTGAGATTGCCGTTATCTAAGAAAATGAGATTGCCGTTGTCTAACAACATGAGATTGCCATTATCTAAGAATCTGGGACTATCATTATCTAATAATATGAGTTTGCCATTATCTGACAATGTGATATAACCTTTTGCTTGCATGTCAGAGAGGATTATCTACCGTTTACACCGGTGCCAGAAAACCCTGTCTTACACCCCCCATGTAAGACAAGTCGCGTATTTTAAATGGCGTCATTGATGCGCGCCTTTTATGAATGAATCGCGTTCTTAGGATGACGTCATTTTTCCGTTATGAGTGAAGTTGTATGTTCATACGCTACTATAAGAAAAAAGTGCGTGATGAGAATATCAGTTTTCATAATATCTGTTCTGAAAATAATTAACATGTGATATGCAAGAAAAAGAATCAAACACCGGCTGTTGGCACAGACGGGAATATCTAGCTCTCGGGTAACTGTTTAGCGGAAACTCGGTAGAGCCTCGTTACCGCTGTAAACAGTTACCCTCGAGCTAGATATTCCGGTCTGTACCGGCAGCCGGTGTAAGATTCTTATAATCTAACAATATGAGATTGTCGTTATCTAATAAAATGAGATTGCTGTTATCTAAGAGAATGAGATTGTTGTTATCTAACAATGTGAGAGTGCCGTTATCTAACAATATGAGATTGCCATTATCTAACAATATGAGATTACGGTTATCTAACAATATAAGATAGTCGTTATCTAGCAATTTGAGATTGCCATTCACTAAGAATATACGGGACTACCATTATCTAACAATATGCATTTATAGAAAAAAATGGATTTCCTGTTTATTATGATACATTTTTCTCTTTTTGACATTACAATTTGAATGACTTTCCCTTACATTTTGTGTACTGGCAGAATTAAGAAGAAAGTAGTCCGACAAGACACCAGTGAAAATACGGAAAATATGTTTTACTGCAGTGAAAAGAAAAATTACAGTAAAAACACCGAATATGAAAATACGCGTTTTAGTTCGTCAATATTTCTCAATGTTTCATTTATAAACATATTATAGTAAACAGTGTTTATTCATAGCTGGATATAAAGATATACATATAAAAAGGTACATTTGCCTTACATTCATTTATGCAAATGAATACATTTTCAATGTTATTATCAAAAAACATATTTTCATTGCCCCAGGCAGTTAACAAGCAAATCGTAATATGCGTGTGCATGGTGTGTGTCACAGCGACATCCTTGAATTTCGTGTTACAGTTTTATCCAATAAATTGCACGTTTAAAGCGACAATGTGTCGTGTTTTTTTTACTGTCAAAGTGAGATAAATTAATTTCAAAAGATTGACCATTGTAATAGCAATTGAACAATAATTGATATGGATAAAAAATAAAAACTGTCTGAAATATTAAAAGACTGTCCCAGTATTTTACCGATAATTGTCGAGGGATAGTTAAAAATATTTATGTGGGTCACGTGAGTTATTGATTAATCATAAAATTGGAAAGAAATACTACTAAATGTTATGTTATTTTGAGTGTTACCATGACACTCATCATTTGAGCCGTGTCACGACAAAACCAACATAATGGGTTTGCGACCAGCATGGATCCAGACCAGCCTGCGCATCCGCGCAGTCTGATCAGGATCCATGCTGTTCGCTTACAAACCCTATTACATGTAGAGAAACTGATAGCGAACAGCATGGATCCTGATCAGACTGCGCGGATGCGCAGGCTGATCTGGATCCATGCTGGTCGCAAACCCATTATGTTGGTTTTGTCGTGACACGGCTCATTTACTTTTAGATTTACGTTGACATTATTTCTCTCGTATCAGTTCCTTTCTACCCTCAGTTTGACGTTCAAAATGGCAAGTCATTACGGACATATTAAAGTATATTTAGGAAAATAAAATAATTTACTTATTTTACGTGAATAACATGTCTTGTACCTGACAAATTTAAAACCAAATAACAGTTTTTAACGAGATTGCAACCAAATCTACATTTATATTACTTAAAGACGTTAAAATAGAGTGATCATGGTCATGAAGTAAATATAATTTGATTTATGAACAAGTTTTTTTTTCCTTCTAAAATTTCAATAATTTTCGGATTTGTATAGTGACTTATTATACGTTTTCATATTAGAGATGTCATGTCCAAATATTTAGGAAATTCGAATATTGTGAAATAGGGTTTAAATAAATTAACAGTTGTAGCCGTCACGCAAATTGACTATAATAAATGTTATTTCTAACTTCCTTGATACAATCATTTAAAGAAAATTTGAAATGTTTGAAAATAAGATGCAATCACGATTTTACTGCATATTGTCACTTCCCCATTTAAAAAAAAGTTGGTTCAATATTTCACCACAAATCAAGTAAATGACTTACAGAAAAGAATATTCTTCAAAACATCTGTTTTTGATGCATTCACAATTAGTGATACTTATTTGTTAAACAGTTACAATTTTTAGTTTTTTAAAGTGGTAAAATTCATAAAACATTTTACGACACGCACAACAAAATGTATAAAAGTTGTTTAAACGGTGCATACATTGTAAATTTGAAAGTTTAAATTGACATTATGCCCATCCAAGGGTTCGATATAGTGCGTGTATAGGTGAAAGTAAAACAAGTTTACACTTTCAATTTTATAATTTACTTTGGTAACTTACGATGTAATATTTTCATGAGTGGCGTAGCCAAGAATTAAAGTAGAACATCTGGCGTCCATGATTAAAATATGAGCCGCGTCACGACAAAACCAACATAATGGGTTTGCGACCAGCATGGATCCAGACCAGCCTGCGCATCCGCGCAGTCTGATCAGGATCCATGCTGTTCGCTATCAGTTTCTCCACTTGTTATAGGGTTTGTAAGCGAACAGCATGGATCCTGATCAGACTGCGCGGATGCGCAGGCTGGTCTGGATCCATGCTGGTCGCAAACCCACTATGTTGGTTTTGTCGTGACGCGGCTCATATATTTCAATATTGCATGTGAAAGAAACAAATTTTCTATTTATTTCATACTTTTAAGTGGTAATTTGTCATTATTCTCATGTTTGCCGCGTAACGTCACATGCTCTATACTTCTTGATGTCATTACATCATAAAGTCATTATGTTAATGTTGAAATACAGTTCTTTAATTTTAGTCAAATATTATTATATCTGCCGGTATTAATTTCGATTTTAGGATACTACGTCATCGCGCACTTGCAAAATGCTTACATTCAGATTTTCTTTTATTATTATAAAAATAATTATTATTTTTTGTCGAATATATCTTCTTTTTAATTCGAAGAAATCGTTAGAATATCGAGAAATAATGTAGCACATTGATGAAGACTGGCTTTACAGTACTAACTTGATATGATATTTTTTAAAAAATCGTTTAAAGTTTTACTGTCTGGTTTAAACCTGAAAACGGGATAAATTTCTTTTGGGGGTCCGAGCGGGAGCATTTAGGAAAACAACTTTATCCCGTTATTCGGACTAAACTAGACAGTGAAACTTTTAACGTTTTTTTTAAAATTATGATAAGTACTAAAGTCAATCTTTGGTGCGCTACATTATATTTTTGATATTTTAACGATTTCTTAGAATAAAAACATATCGACAGGTTGTTTTCCAGATGCGCATATCGTCGGCTTGTTCCGGTCAGACCCTTTAACTCAGAGTTATGGCCCTTGATTAGTTATGTAGTATGCATATAGAGAAAAAATCGTTTCCGCACTACTTCTCTGCAACTACTGGCTGGAATTCAACGAAACTTTATGGGAACCTTCAATACCAAAAGGGAGATGCGCATATCGTCGGCTTGTTCCAGTCAGCCACTTTAACTCAGAGTTATGGCCCTTGATTAGTTATGCAGTATGCATATGGAGTAAAAATCGTTTCCGCGCTACTTCTCTGCAACTACTGGCTGGAATTCAACGAAACTTTATGGGAACCTTCAATACCAAGAGGAGATGCGCATATCGTCGGCTTGTTCCGGTCAGACACTTTAACTCAGAGTTATGGCCCTTGATTATTTATGCAGTATCCATATAGAAACATATTTGTTTCCTCGCTACTTCTCTGCTTCTACTGGCTGGAATTCAATGAAACTTTATGGGATACTAAGAGGAGATGTGCATATAGTCGCCTTGTTCCCGGTCAGATACTTATAACTCAGATTTATGGCCCTTGATTAGTTATGTAGTATGCATACATCTCATTGGCATTTCCAGATTTTACTATTTAACACAAAATTATGGCTCTGTTATTGCCCTGAATATTTATCAAGTTCAAAGAATATTACTGTTTATGCCATGATTAATATACAAATAAAGCCTTATGTCTTCAGTTGTTGTGTTAATAATAACCAGTACTCGGCGAGGGATATAAATTCAACGAATTTGCTTGTTTATTATATGAGCCGCGTCATGACAAAACCAACATAATGGGTTTGCGACCAGCATGGATCCAATCAGCCTGCGCATCCGCGCAGTCTGATCAGGATCCATACTGTTCGCTTACAAACCCTATAACAAGTAGAGAAACTGATAGCGAACAGCATGGATCCTGACCAGACTGCGCGGATGCGCAGGCTGGTCTGGATCCATGCTGGTCGCAAATCCATTATGTTGGTTTTGTCATGACGCGGCTCATATATTCTTTTCATCTGCATTTATATATAGTCCGGCTACGGTGAAATAAAATATAATTATAATATCATTGTAACAATAAACAAATATAAGTTCACTATCCGCTGGAAAGCATATACTAAAACAGACATTCTTCTGAAATATATTGTCAATTCTGTTTACCTTGACAATGAAAAAAATGAGTATAATGACACTTTAGGATAATATACAATGTATAACGTATGGACAAGAAAACATTTTCAACAGCAGATTACAATATTGTCTTCACATCGGTCAATGTCATATTAGCAAATCCTAATGTTTTACACTTTTATTACTATTATAGGGATAGAGACAAAAGAGTTCAAATATTAGACGAAATGAAGCAATCACTACCAGATGACGTAGATCCAAATTTTACAAATATTATTTACGCCAGCAAGATGGCGGTGACTGAAATGCATGCGGACCACGTGGCCTCTGCTGAACGCTATATGGATGAGGCATTTACACAATGCGACGGATGTGACCAAACATTCGTGAAGTCTTTTTTGTTTCATGATTTACAATTTGTGTCTAGAATTCTTTATTCATACTCCCCTGCTGAAAATCATTTAAAAGACACAATATCACGCGGGGACCTTGGTCTATTTTTCATGCAAGAAGATTTTGATTCAACAGCAGCTCAAATATGGAGTAGAATCTATCTCAGTGAAAACGCAATGGGGCTCCTTAAGGTCCGGAGCAATTTTAAAGTACTTGTAAACGAAAGTGTGGACGGGAGTGAACTTGAACATGCGGAGCAGCTATTATCTCGTCTGCTGCGATCACGTGACTCACTCGAGCTTAGGAGAGAAATGATATACAATCTGTGTCAAGCACGTGTGTGTGAACTTAAAGAAAATATAAACGATGCAATCGGATTCGCATTCAAGGCGAAAGACCTTGCAAAGGAAGGCGTCCATTTTAAAAATGACGAAACTAATATTGATGAATATTATAAATACTTGTGCAGAAAGGGTTAAAAGCGGTGTTTCTTTTTTAATGGCTGATAAATGTCATTTTGTCAAAATGGAACAATTGACGATTTAAAAACGCATTACCTTGGGGGGACTTTAAGACGCCTTATATATATATATATATACAGTCACATTCCTCCATTTACGGGGCATCGGTCTATTTGAGACCATACTTGTGGGGTTTATATTTAATGTGGGGCATACATAAGGCCTCGCAACTCTGGCATGTTTAAAACGATGTATGGGAGCGTAGGCTACCCTTCTAACATAGTGCCCGTAGGCCGGTTTTAGTAGTAAATGATATATGTCCCACAAATGTATATATTTTTAATGGGGTTTTATGTTATTGGTCAATATGTTTTCACCTATGGTAAAATTAAATATATAGTTGATATATATAACTTAGTACCCCTTAGTTCTGTTGTTTGGAAATGTCATTATATGCCTACATAGTGGCATATATAAAAACTGACTGCATGAAATAATGCCACTCAACTCGGTCTTATAAATAGGCCCCGTAAGTGAAGATATGTGTGAATATATATATTCGTAATTATAAGTAAGTAATTGTTCTTGTAACTATATGAAACGAGCTAGTTACGAGGGTATAACGCTGACTGAGGCGACATCAAAGAACAAATGTCGAGGCCGTGAGGCATTGCATGTATTCGGTTTCACTTTTCATAATCTTTCGCAAAATTTTAAATGCACTCTTTCAATTTGTATCGACTTAGAATATTCCCAGACTTTACATGAATAGTTCAGAATAGAAACAGCAAAAGCACCAAATAACTGACACAATAATTTTGGACTAAATTAAATCATATTCATTACATTTTCACAATAACACATTCCTAGCTTTATCGCCTTACATGTACCTAACAAATATTCCTGGTTCAATAAAAAAAAGCTAGTACCAGTGTAGCAGCTCCAGGGTAGCTATTGTCATTTATCACTTCAGTTTATTTACAATCATAATAATTCACCTCTTTTAAGAAAGACCATTGTTTTTGTATTGATTGCATTTATCTTAAGTCGCCAGTTATCACAATGATTTTTAAAGTACCTCAAACTTCTAGTGATTCCTCAGGCGATTGACCTATGATGGTCATGTCATCAGCAAACAACTAAATCATTAAAACTTTATTCTCCAATAAAAGACCAGAGTCGACATTGTTTAGTGAAAAAACTGAAAACAATTCTAAAAATTCCAAAAACAGGGAAAAAAAACATGGGAGACCCCTGTAGGAGCACATTTGTCTCGGAACACATTTGTCTCACGATGTGTGACCGATGTGCTCGTAAACATTCATGTTTACGACAAATTGGAAATGAGACAGATGTGTTCGACCAGCAATAGAAAGGACACTCAAAGCAAATTTGTCTCACAGTCTTTCATAAAATTCTAAAAAGGTAATAATTATGCTCGTCCATATACCGGCTATCAGCAATTGTCCTGCGTTTTCTGTATTTATAATACCGTTTTTAGGTCACTTCCGGTCAATCAAACACTTCCTGCCTCTGCATAGGAGTCACATATTAATTAACTTAAAGAATATCCCTGTCTGTATGTCACAATGAAAATTTCTTCCAGTACAGTATCCAGAGCCCAAACACATATACAGAGTGTCCTTTCTTATCGTTATTGATTGTGGATGGTTTAAGCTTTATAAATGATTTAAAAATAGTCTAAGCAATCTACGGTTGCATAAACGGGACATAGTATTTTCTTATTTATTACGTGCGCAAGCGATAGCTATTACGTGGCCATCCGATACTAATACTATTACGTGCGCAGCGATAGCTATTACTTTCTAAAGGGATAGTTATTGCGTGTGCACGAGGATAAGTACATATTCTGCATTTGGGTTTCCTCGCATGAATAGTTAGACGCCACAAAGGAGTGTCGAACCTACAGCGGTTAGGGGGAAGTGGTTTTTTGAAATCACTCGGACATGGAGGCCACTTCATGATCTCAGAAAGAAAATGAGAAAATCATCCCATACATATTTTGTTTTCGTCAGATAAAATATCGCCATTTTCCGACAGATCCGCTATTGAAAAAGCTCTTACAACGTGTATGAGTCCCTAAAATAATCCGGGTAATGCAATAATCATGGAATATCGGCCTCGCATAATCGGGCGAGACGGGAAATTCCGACGAGACACGAATCGATGCACGATATTGTAACACGAGATCTCGCAATGTCGAAGTATCCCGTACCACGAGATGTCAAAGTAGAATATCGTGCCTCACGTCATGTTTTGTCGAACTTTCGCTCTTCATGTCGTGTCTCTCGGTAAAATATCGCGCATCGCTTCGTGTCTGTGCTTCTCAAAGGTTTGAACTATGGTAAAGGAACCAGCGCGGAGCCATCTGGCCTTGTCGTATTGGACACCATTTTTTCTCTTAGCAAATGGCCACAGACGTCTAAATTTAAGATATTTTCTGTTTAAATTTCATCGTTGATATTTTTTTGAAACATTTTGGTAAAATTGTACTTGATAAAGTGAATTTCAATTTTAATATTGGAGTTTCTTCCACGTCATAGCAGATTATGTTAAGTGATTTTATGTTAACAAATGTGACGCTAGACATTTTCTTAAGAGATGCATGACTCCTACTTTTATCAGTTTTATCATAACTCATGATTTGTTCTCTAAAATGAGTCTAGCTATGTTTTGTAGATCTTCGAAAAACGTCTGTTTTATATAGATTATAAAGGGAATACTATTTAGCGGTATTTAGCCTCGAAGGATTTTCTTGTCTCAAGTCGAAGTACGAGATGCAAAGCGAGGCGCGAGATTCCAGCGAGATGCGAAAACGAGTCACGATATTGTATCGTTTAAACATCGCCTGATTACGTTGTTTCGTTTGGACATAAGCAACAACTTTTGTCTCTCTGATCCACTATGCACGAGGGTACAATTTTGAAAACGCGATGGTGCGCTGATGAAAACACCACGGTACTATGATGAAACAACGATGGCAGGATGGTGAAAATACCATGATTCGTTGACTTGATGGTGAAAATAATATCGCGTTTTCATCATAATGTCATTGCAGTTTCATCATCTTACTAACGTATTTTCAACATCGTAGCATCGTGCTTACACCATCGTACCATCACGTTTTACCATCGTACCATGGTTGTTTCACCATCATACAATCGTTGTTTCACGTTCGTATCATAATGTTTTCTCCATCGTACCATCGCGTTTTCATCATCGTACCATCGTGCCATCGCACTTTAACCATTGTACCAAGGAATGTCGTGCTTCAGGTTTAGCCAATCAAATTTCTTGAATTAGAGGTATTGAAATACATTGTATATATAGTTCCACTGTAGGTTTTATGTTTAAGATTTTATATTAAAACATTTGCAAACCTATTTATGATGAAGTAAAACGGCGAACCTCGATTCTAAAACAAAATCTACCGTGGGAAAATATGTGACAAATAATTCATTAACAAATGACATGAGACAAATGTGCTTTCTTGTCCCTTAAAAAACATGAGACAAAATGTGCTTTTGTTCCCCTAAAAAACTTGATCGGAGCACATTTTGTCACACAAATGAGATGTTTTTTGGGTAGACATTTTGAGGTCCCATTTGTCTCACGTGGGACAAATGCGAACGCGATCGGTCTTACGTACGACAAATGTGTGTTCCGAGACAAATGTGCTCCTACAGACCCCCCCCCCCCCCACCCGTTGACTAAAAGGCTACAGCATAACTAAAAGTAATAATCAGAATAATTAATAAATGACTTAAAACATGGTTTTAGTTTTTATTCATACATATCACTTACTATTCTAAATATTTAAACATGTATACAGCAATTGTACAATTTTTCAACCATCAATTGAATCGAAACATTTCACCGTATCAGCACAAATAACATACAATCTATCATTAAAATAAATAAAATAACTTCGTTTTTATTTTCCTTCTTATTTGAAGGTAGGTTACTCTTTCGGTCTAATTTGTTCAATTAGATAAATCACATACATGTGATGACAAAATATAAACAGGCTCGTAGCAATACTATAACCAATGGGTCGAGAATCATTGCACACGAGATAAATTAGCTCTAAGCCAGTTGGACTTGTTGTAATGAGGCATGAACAATAATGTTAAATGCATAAAAATAACGATATAACAATATAGACTAGATGACGCAATTCACTGTAATGACTTGTTTTGGTCGTTTTCACTCGTTTTATATTACTGTCAGCAAAGATTATTTTGTTTTTCAGAGGTCAAACAAAATACAATGACTCTGATAAATCTTAAAGGGCTTAGCCGTAATTTAGTATCGCTTAATAAATTAAGACGATTTAGGGACATAAATTCTGCATTCTTTTCATTGTCAATAACTTTAATACGTAAAAAGGCGTATGGTGTATGCAATGATAAACTAGTATTGTAGGTCGCGAGTCTAACAAAATAAATTACTTAATAAATGTAATTATGACAATGGCATTTTAAACATAAGGAGATTAACTTGTTTATGTGTCAAACTTACGTGAACACTGCAAAATGTAGAACAGTATGACGTATGACTATTATTCCATATGGCCATATTTGATATATACGTCAAAATGACAAGCAATATAAAACTCTAGTCAGCAGGTAGCCATCCAAGTGGACTTCCGTCGACGAACGTTTAAGGCTACCAGCCCCTCACTGCTGTGGGTTTCGGATTCCGCCAGGTACTTTGAATGATTTTATGTGAGAAACTTTTCCAGCTGGTTCAGACAACGTCTGTTGTTCTCATTGAGGGGAAATTTGGAGCCTTTCCTCAACAGTAAAGCTGGTATTGCACCATAAAACAATTACTGTGTCGATGGGATGTATTATTACCAAACAACAACAACAAAAGAGCTGCAACAATAATTCGTAGCATACCATGCTGCAAGTACACAGCCTCTGATCAGGCTTCCATCTTTTTATTTTTTCTTTCTAATTAGGATAAAAAATGATAACATAAGTTAGACAACTATGCAGACGACATTTTGCATGTGAAAGATAAAATAGAAAGAAACAATATTTCTAATATATATATAAGAATATTGTGTTATTCTTTTTAAGGTGCTTTGTTACACCGCACTTTGTGGTCAAACGCACCTTGGTGTCAAAGTTGACAGTGTTATATCAGCCATGACACAACAAACGAGCCCGTGTATGCGTGATTGTTCAAACACGCGTCTTCAATTTTTTTATTTTCTAAAATTTTATTTGTGTGACTCACCAGAAAGAAAGGATTCTATTAAAATGAAATGAAATCTAGACCGAGTTATACATTCAGTATTGAGTCCCCCTAGCCCCCTTCCTGCCCGCGCAGATCATAAAATGTCACGTGTCATAGACACCGTGTGATGGCGGGATTCGTTTTTAGAATGTCTATGCCTTGTCACGCCATTCATCAGCATCGAAAACAAATATAAATAAATATTATATATTATAAATAATGTTCTTATATTCGACGCATGATTTTGTGTATTTTTCAGAGCGGGGGGGTGGGGGCTGGGGAGTCAAGGGGTTATTTTTCACCCTAGATCTGGCTATTATGTCATAAAATAAATAAGTGTCTGGTATTTAATGTTTTTGTAGCGAAAGTCAAGCCAAGAAAGCGACTCACAATCACGATCCTTCTCCCTCAAAAACTATTTAAAGTTTTATGTAAAAAATCAGCATGTTTTACATAATGTAAGTAATAAAAAATAAAATAAAATACTTTATCTATATTTATTAGCTTGACCGTAATCTAATACTGAACTTGACAACATAATTTATGCTATCTTTACTTGGAATTAAGAATATAGAATACATAGCCAATAGTACATTATGTATGTGGAGTGCAGCACTGTTTTAATCCAATTGCAAAAAACGATGACCTAGTTGTACCAGTGTCAAGGACAAGTTCGAGCCCTACTCGGACCTTTTTGCACCAGAATGTTTATTGCCGAGAAATAGACTCGAGAGTACTCGAGAGTTTTTCAAAGTCAAGCTAAACTAGACATGTTTAATGTTAAATGAATCACTACAAAAAATGTTGATATTTACTTTGCGACATACCCATGCATAACAGAAGCAAAATGTAGTTCAGGATAAATTGGCCGTATCAACAGCAATAAGCGGCTTTTAAGAAATAGAAATAAAAACATTTCTGGGGCATACTGAGCCTTAATGATAAAACTAAATGTTTTTTTTTATTCTAAAGATTTATTTCTATTGCATCAAACAAAAGAGAGTATTTTAACCAATTTTACAGTATAGGTAACAATTAACGATTCATGTTAAGTGTATTACTAAGGTCTTTCTGACTTACAGAAAATTCAAAGTAAAAAAGGGTAATTTTACATTCCATACAAAATACAGTACTGATCAGGGGAAGTAACTCAAGCGGGTAGTGATATTCTCTTGTGTGCTTTTTTGAAACACATTTATCTGAATAAATAAATAAATAAATAAATAAATAAATAAATAAATAAATATATATATAAATAAATAAATAAATATATGAATAAATAAATAAATAAATAAATGAATGAATGAATGAATGAATGAATGAATGAATGAATGAATGAATAAAATAAATAAATAGGATAGGGTAGGGGTCGGTCGGTCGGTCGGTCGGTCATTCATCCATCCATCCATCCATCCATCAATGATAAACTAGTACTGTAGGTCGCGAGTCTAACAAAATAAATTACTTAATAAATGTAATTATGACAATGGCATTTTTAACATAAGGAGATTAACTTGTTTATGTGTCAAACTTACGTGTAATATTTAGACGAACACTGCAAAAAGTAGAACAGTATGACGTATGACTATTATTCTGTATGGCAATATTAAATATGAAGGTCAAAATGTCAAGCAATGTAAAACTCTAGTCAGCAGGCAGCCATCCCAGTGGACTTCCTAGGTCGGACGGTTAAGGCTACCAGCCTCTCACTGCTGTGGGTTTCGGATTCCGACAGGTACTTTGGATGATTTTATGTGAGAAACTTTTCCAGCTGGTTAAGACAACGTCGGTGGTACTCATTAGTTTGCAATATGTGCCTGAGGGGCAATTTGAGGCCTCTCTCCGCCAGTAAAGCTGGTAGGACGCCATATGACAATTACTATGTCGATGCGTTGTATTACTACCAAACAACAACAACAAAAAAGCTGCAACAATAATTCGTAGCATACCATGCTGCAAGTACACAGCCTCTGATCACGCTTCCATTTTTTATATATTTTTTTTCTAATTTGGAGAAAAAAATGATAACATAAGTTAGAAAACTAAGCAGACGTCATTCTAGCATGTGAAAGGTAAAAATAGAACGAAACAATATTTCTAATATACGAATATTGTGTTATTCTTTTTAAGGCGCTTTGTAACACCGCACTTTGTGGTCAAACGCACTTTGGAGTTTTACCTCAAAGTTCGTCACGTACGTTAGAGTCCAACCCCAAAGTGCGTTAAGCACCTTGGTGTCAAAGTTGACTGTGTAATATCAGCCATGATACATCAAATAAGCCCATGTATGCGTGATTTTTCAAACACACGTCTTCAATTTCCGTAAAAAATACTGATTTTGATCCCCTAATATTTTTATGTGTGTGACTCACCAGAACGAAAGGATTCAATTAAAATGAAAAAAAATGTCAGAAGATAAAATCTAGACCGTATTTTGCTTTCAGTATTGAGTCCCCCTAGCCCCCTTCTGCCCATGCAGATCATAAAATGCCACGTGACATAGGCACCGTGTAATGGCGGGATTCGTTTTTAGAATTTCTATGCCCTGTTTCGTCATTCATCAGCATCATAAACAAATATAAATAAATATTATATTTTATATATAATGTTCTAATATTCGACGCATGATTTTGTGTAATTTTCAGAGTGGGCGGTTGTTGGGGGGTAAAGCGGTTATTTTTCACTTTAGATCTGGCTATTATGTCATAAAATAACAACAGAATTGTCTGGTATTTAATGTTTTTGTAGCGAAAGTCAAGCCAAAAAAGCGACTCACAATCACGACCCTTCTCCCTCAAAAACTATTTGAAGTTTTATGTAAAAAATCAGCATGTTTTACATAATGTAAGTAATAAAAATGAAAATGAAATACATTATTTATTCATTAGCTTGACCCTTATCTAATACTGAACTTGACAAACATAATTTATGCTATCTTTACTTGGAATTAAGAATATAGAATACATAGCCCATAATACATTATGTATGTGGAGTGCAGCACTGTTTTAATCCAATTGCAAAAAAGGGAACGATGACCTAGTTGTACCAGTGTCAAGGACAAGTTCGAGCCCTAATCGGAGCGTTTTGCACCAGAATGTTTATTGCCGAGAAATGGACTCAAGAATACTCGAGAGTCTTTCAAAGTCAAGTTTAACTAGACGTGTTTAATGTATAATAAATCAAGTTACAAAAAATGTTGATATTTATTTTGCAACATACCCATGCATAACAGAAGAAAAATGTAGTTCATGATAAATTGCCCGTATCAACAACAATGAACATTTCTGGGGCATACTGAGCCTTAATGATAAAACAAAATGTTTTTTATTCTAAAGATTTATTTCTATTGCATGAAACAAAAGAGAGTATTTCCACCAACTATACAGTATAGGCAACAATAAACGATTCATGTTTAGTGTAAGGTCTTTCTGACTTTCAGAAAATTCAAAGTAAAAAAGGGTAATTTTACACAGTACTGATCAGGGGAAGTAACTCCAGTGGGTAGTGATATTCTCTTGCGTGCTTTTTGAAACACGTTTATCTGAATAAATAAATAAATAAATAAATAAATAAATAAATAAATAAATTAATAAATATAAATAAATATGGCAGGGAAGGGTCTGTCGGTCGGTCGCTCGGTCGGTCGGTCGTCCGTCCGTCCGTCCGTCCGTCCGTCCATCCATCCATCCATTTTGAATCCGGACAAGAGCATACAAAGTTAAAGAAACGATGTGTCATGATATAACATATATATTAAGTTATTAAATTCTTATAATACTCTTAAGCGGATTATTACACAATAGCTATTTCAAATAACTATAAGATTATAGATATTTGTTTATTTGTTTAGTAGCAAAAATTAATAACAATGCAAAAAAATAGATAAGGCAGACTGAAACATAATAAATTTAAAAAAAAAACGTTAAACGTAATATTTTCATAGTGGCCGTGTCGGTGTTGTATTCATGTATTAATTAACATGTTCGAATAATGGTTAGGTACTGTTACATTTTGTAATTAAATTTTCTTTCTTTCTTTCTTTCTTTCTTTCTTTCTTTCTTTCTTTCTTTCTTTCTTTCTTTCTTTCTTTTCTTTCTTTCTTTCTTTCTTTCTTTCTTTCTTTCTTTTGGTTAGGTACTGTTACATGTTTTAGGTCTCTATGTTTTTTATGATTAAATTTTCTTTCTTTCTTTTTTATATCTTTCTTTCTTTTTCTTTCTTTCTTTCTTTCTTTCTTTCTTTCTTTCTTTCTTTCTTTCTTTATTCTTTCTTTCTTTCTTTCTTTCTCTCTTTATTAATTTATTTCTATCTTTTCTTTCTTTCTTTCTTTCTTTCTTTCATTCTTTCTCTCTATTTTTTTCTTTTCTTTTCTTTTCTTTTACTTATTTTCTAAAGCTTTTCAACAGGTGAGTTGGGCGTCGGTTATAAGTAACAGATAAATAAATCGCTAAATGTGCATATATGTCAAAATGTCAAAAGTCATTTTAATTAAGCTTAAAATAAAATGATGTTTATTTGAGCAAATTTCACCTTTACAATTAAATATTATTATCAAACTAAGTGATACCAACACTGTGGAGCCCTTGAATACGCCCACCTACCTACTTTGAAGCTGATGTAACGATGTACGTCATTTCAGACCATAATATATGCAAAACAGAAAACTATAAAATGCGTGCTCAGTGAAATTTTTATTAAGCAAACAATATCATAATACTTTTTAATCATGACAGGTAGTAAAAAAGAATTTAATTTAACGTAATAAAGACAGGCTATGCTAGTTACACTTAAACTTGTAACACTATTTTTTTTTCAAATATTTTAATAGCATCGAAAAACTGTAATGTAAATACGGAATAGAGAATTATTTTCAGATTATGTATAATCCTTTCATAAGGCTATTATGATTTTTGTTTTGTTATAAACCGTTTATTAATACAGCAAATTTGTTTGCTTTATCTGAACAAAATATATATTACCATCACTTAATTACAAAGACATACATAATACATGTTTATACGAAAAAGAATGTATGCAATTTAATAACTAGGTAACATCAATTTTTTTATCTGATTAAACAAATGTCACAAAAGACAATCACTGTTCAGTTTCCGAAAGCGCAATACCATGCGCTCGTTTCGAACCTCTGACCTCTATACTCGGAAACCCGAGCGGGCTGAGCCCTTGAGCAGAACTAAAGATAATTCTCAATCTATGTGGATAGCTTTGTTACAAACAAAGACTTTGTTTTTCTTGAGCTTCGATGCAAAAATGTATTGGTCAAAGGTAAATATGTCCTTCGATTTTTATAGTGGAAATATTACAACCTTTCATGTTCACACAGTACAAAAATCATTGCCGTTTCTCGTACTTAATTGTTTCTTCTTTTCTTTTTGAACAATATCAAATGTAAGAGTGTTCCTATCTTTAAGCCCTTTTAAGGACGAGTACGATTCTGCAATGGCCAGCACTGGCACAAATGCTTGCGATAGAAAACATATAACCACCCGCGCAAAGAATGAATATCTCCTTGAACATAAAGACATAAAATTTCCAAATGCAAGTGAAAAGAAAATGTTAAATGTTAGAAGCACAAATATGCACACTTGCCACTTCTGTAAAGGAACAGAAAGTACGAATGAAAGAACAGTATTAAGTACATTGGTCCATAAAAACATATTAGCTAGATGCATCAACGTTACGACGAATTTACAATAAAATGGCAGTGAATTTCCCCAGACGACATGGAAATGTCCTATAAACCAACGTTTCCTTTGTTTTACAAAATCAACCAATGTAAATGTACTTTTTTCCTTCATCACTCCTTCCACAAAGTCAAATCTATAACCAGCATTCCAAGCCGCTAAAGCAAATCTAAGGTCTTCGGCGATGCATTCTTTTGGTCCGAAATCAAAGCCTATTTCTTCTTCAATCTCGCTTTTAACCACGATAAAGGAACCCTTAAATCCAAACACGGGTCTGTGAAATATTTGCATAGAGAAACGAAATAATCCGTAATCTAGAGCCACCCTTATTCCATCAAGTAATGTGGTAAGCCAGTTTTCAATTCCTGTCTCCCCGTACGTTATCACACCCTGTCCTATGTTCGATTCTGGATCTAAAATAAATTGAGTTATTCCGTGCAATACACTTTCAGACAGAAGTGTTTCCTCATCCAGATGTACTATCCAGTCATCAGGTGATAATATACTTATATTTGGACTCAGACAATAATGAAGAGCACGTGCTTTAAACATCGTGCCATTTGGAGCGCGGTAATCACGTGGTACAACAACTTCGCGCACGTAATGTGACTGTTGGACACCTAGTGCTGTATCGGTAACAATTTCAAATTTGAAATTTTTAATTCCAACATTTCTACATGTCTCGAGATTTTTCTCCGTAACGTCTTCGACGAGCTTTGGAAAAAGTCCACGTGTCACGACCCGGAAGCAGATAAATGGCATTTCCGTTGGTATTGTATGTTTTCTTTTCACTTCTTTAAATGGGTTGAAAATCAACATTCCTAAAATGTTGCAGAAAAGTATAGGAACATTAATGTAAGCCGAAATTCCAAGACTGTACAAGAAAATTGTGAGAACAAGCCCGTACTTTTGCACAGCTTCCGACAAAGTTGGTCCCGTGTCATCATACAGCGCTTCGCTCGTAACAAACGCAGTCCAAATGTACAATGCTAACAAATACACAAACAGAACTCTGCAGGCAATAAACTGTACTCGTTTTCTTATATATGTCCTTGCCTTTCTTATAAACGATCTCATGATTCTTGGTACTTCATAAAAAAATTCACAAATTATGATAATATATGTCAAACTCAAACTGTAAATGCTTTTCTCTCAATAAAAATATGTATTATTTTTATTTGGGTATAATCCGAAGTAAACGTGAATTAATGTTAAAATACGACCTCTTGTAGAGGGATTTGTTTTGTACCTCGGTTTTGTCCGCTTTTTCTGAATCATACATGTTTTTGATAATTCCGGATTAAATTTTGTAAGTAGCTTAAGAAATGCCACCAAAAGAACACTAACGTAATCTAAATATCTCCGACAAGATATTATATTAGTTTATTTTTATTTATTTATTTGTAGTTGTCATTGTAAGGGTAAAGCATGGGGATTGTTTATAAGTAAATAATTATAATCAACAATAATATCATGATACGCGTCATGATGCCTTGACAGAAGCCGCTTCATACGTACCGCTAGGCCATCAAAAACGTATCATTGAACAACAAACGTCAAAATAAATGTTTGCGTCATTAGAATTCAAACAGAAATTGTTTAGACGATCTAAATGCGCTTACACTTAGCCTTAGTATTTTTTTTTTAATCTGCCTATAAAGTAGACTAAAAGACAGATGTACATGTACATTTTTATCGAACGTATAGTAATTTGCAGGTGTTGCTTAATCGAATAAACCCGCTAGGCTTTGATTTTGGCACAGTCCGTTCAATGTTAGAGGGACTTCGATAGCATAATAATAATAATAATAATAATAATAATAATAATAATAATAATAATAATAATAATAATAATAATAATAATAATGATAATGATAATAATAATGATGATAATAATAATAATAATAACAATAATAATAATAATAATAATAATAAATAATAATATTGATAATTATAATCTAATAATAATAATAATAATAATAATAGTAATAATAATAAACAATAATAATAATAATAATATAACAACAACAACAACAACACTTCGCTTTCCGGTTATCCGTAAATAATGAAAAGAAAATTATGGGACATATTGAGCGGCCTTTTCTTTGATAAAGTGTTTGTCGGATTTAAATATAATTTATAGATGATACCTTTTTGTAGGGAATTACAGTATTTGTCGGGGATTAAAGTGACACTGTCTTGTTAAATTCAGTATGAAGTCCAAACTGTCCAAAACAGATATACAGGCCAATTTGTGTTAATATTAATACCACCTCTATATAAAGATCATCCTGTTAATAAAGACCAGAGTAACCTCTAAATAAAAACCACTTGTCTATAAAGAACTTTTTGATCTCTCCTTTAGGTGGCTTATGGTCACAATTTTCATTTAAAAAAATTATATAAACGAAATTAATATGTTTAAAGCAGCATGTCTCTGGATTCATGCTAATTTAAAAAAAATGAACAGTCATGTATATTAAAGTAAATTACTGTGAAGGGAACAAAGAAAGTAATTTACACTTTGCAAATGGCACTTACAATCTACGTAAATTATAGGTGTACTAGAAATAGGTAAAATATGCAAATATAGTTCTTCAAGCGTTAGTCACGCAAAAGAAATATAATAATAGTACTGAAAAATCAGCCATTTATCGCACTTAACATTATCACTTGAATCTTGAATTTTTTACTTTTCTCAAAATCTTAGTACATTTCTTTTTTCAAGTTTGATTTTTTTTTTATTTTTATTTTATTTTATTTTATTTGCTCATCTGGGGGCGTGTAGCATTTTTGCTCATCTGATAGTGTGTAGCTTAAAGATGCTAAGATATTTTTTGGGCATTTCCTTAAAATTTAATGCTAAAGCGTACGTTTTAGATATATATACTTTATTCCCTTAAAACCTCATAAGCCAAAATTTGCTTATCTTTTTTCATTTTTAAAAAAAACTTTATGCCCTTAGATGAAATCATTTGCGTTATTGCTGAACTGCCTTTAAGTAATTAGAATAGTTTTGGGGAGCTTGGTATTTTGTATGGAGTTTAACTAAACGTTTTCGTCCCATATATTACTAAAATATCATTAGTGTAGTCGGTGTTTATAAAGAGAGACAATCCCGTCTAATCAATTGAGACGATAAAAATTGTTGTCTCCCTTGACGAAACAAGGAAAATAATATACGCAAATTATCACGCATGTAGGAATATAATCATGGAGTTATCGTGACCGTTCAGAAGTATCCTGCCTTCTCCATAAGACTGTGGTGAATATGCAAGTTGATGGTGAGATAAAAGTGAGTCTACGTGTCAGTGTCGAAAGGGGATAAGTACTATTATCATCTAAAATCGAGTAAACATTTATTTGATATTAAACTGCTGTTACAGGTCTCATCGTTTATTATCCTATTATATTGAAAGATATCCCGATCGACAATATATATATAAATTATATGTTACGAGTATATGTGTTATTACGGTAATGTCCTTTTGGGCGACACAATGAGAACATTACATGAGCATTCCAGTAGACCCGCACTTGTAGAAAAATGCTAAATGTCGCATTGTTAGAATGGCCGCATTCTAAAAAGACTACGCATTTTATGTATTGGGAATGGCGGGTCAATTTTGTGCAATTCGATTTAACAGTGTGACTTAAGTTTTCAGGTTGTAAATGTTGGACAAGTTTAAATTCTTCCAGTTCGAGGGCACTGTGGACACCATAATGGCATTTAACGGTCTTACTAGACAGAAGAAAGCCCTCAAGAGTTCCATGATCAGGTAGCTTGGAAAACCACCGACCAATCAGAATCAAGCCGGATAACTATTGAAATAATTCAAAGTCCCTGGCGGGATTTGAACGCACAGTGGTGAATGTCGAGTAAGTGGAAGTTGATGACCGTAACTACATAGTCAAAGAGACCCATCCAACCAGATTTGTTTTATGTGTAGATGTATTACATGCACTGTATGTATGTCGTCACCTTAGTGTCGTAATCGGTTAACTCCTGTAGATAATATAAGAAGTTAACCCGTTACTGCACTGTGGGGACGAATTAAGTAGGACACAGGGAAAGTCTTAAGTACAAAATTATAATATCACACCATAGAAGTTATTTACAATTTACAATTGGTTTAAAAATATTTATTCAACAAAACATTTAACAAGTGAACGATATTTACAAAGTACATTTTGACCTTGGGCAGAAAGCTAAAAAAACTTATGAGTGTCCTCTCTCCCCGTTATAAAAATTTACATTAGCACGGTTCATAGCATTATCATACAGAACTACAACGGTTAGTTGAAGTATTCAAGGACATACGTATAATAGTATACATAAAAATATTTTACAATGTCACATATGTAAGAGCAAACAGTAAAAAGGAAAAAAAAGAGAAATAAAAATGATTGAAAAATAAAGCAACCCTTTCAAAAAGACAAAGTGCTATTTCAGTAATTCTTTCGTTTTAGAATTTAACAAAAAAAAGCAAAATAATATCTTATTTGATTGCTAATAGTTTTAAATATGTAGATACGCAAATAGATACACACTGAATATCTAAAGAAAAAAAGATATAAGAGAAAGGAAGGAAGAAATGGATGAACAATGATGGAACAATAACGAGGAACTCAGATATATTATTTACTTAATAGACATCTCTGATCTTAAGTACGCTAAGAGCGTTTTGTATCTCGGATATATTTTTGAACTGATTTAAAGATTGATACATTAGAATCATAAGGTAAAGTAGTGGAACCAGTAAGAATGACGCTGATGGAAGGATTACACAATTGAGAAATAGTCCTTATTAGTTCAGGTCGTAGGTTAGTATACTTAGGGCGTTCAAGAAAGTAGTGATAAGCATTTTTTCTCGCACAACATTCACACAAAAGAGAGTCGGTAATGTTCTTACCAAATAAATCGACAGAAATTGAACGGCAGTTGTACGTAATCTTGTATGAAATATTTATAATTTACGCTCACCTCAAAGAAAATGGACAGTTAGAGTCTCTTGGCATATCAATTTTTTAGAAGTCATTTAAATGATGTTCATGTTGTGGCAGTTTATGTTTGAGGTGGAAGAGAGTTAAAGACCCTAATTACAGAAGGTAAGAATGATTTATAGTAAATTCTGTTCTGTTCCGGAGGGGATAACGATGCTCACTGTCACTGCCAATCGACTGCTCACTGCCAATCGACGGAGGGACAAGATCAGAAAGGTTATGTTGTGTAAGGTTGTTTTTCATTAAAACAAATACAGTTGTATATATATATATAACTATAACTAAAACATCCAGAAACGGCAATTTCTCTTGATATTTCTTCGGTTGATATTTCTCTTCAATTATTTTATTACAGTTTTGTTAATAAACAATTGCAATGTAAACTGGAAAAGGCATCACTTCATTCTTTTTTTTCCCGCTATTTTTATCCGTATTGTTTTAAACTTTACATTTTGGATATATATATATATATATATATATATATATATTATATATATATATATATATATATATATATATATATATATATATATATATATATATATATATATATATATAGTTTTTTTTTCTTCTTTTATAAATATATGACCAAGGTTTCTACGTTCGAGTTGTAAATAACTTATAAGGCTGTAGACTCGAACGTAGAAACCTTGGTTATCGCACCGAGTAGTACCCC
This sequence comes from Ruditapes philippinarum, assembly GCF_026571515.1. Lineage (NCBI taxonomy): Eukaryota > Metazoa > Mollusca > Bivalvia > Venerida > Veneridae > Ruditapes > Ruditapes philippinarum. Next base: position 111,315 of record NW_026864579.1, read on the forward strand.
TTATTTTATAAAACGCCATTTGCCGTGACGATGGATGCGTAGGACTCTTTAACAGTTTTAAACTCCTTCCAAGCTAGCTTATCCCCGGTACAAACAAACTTTTACCAACATAACTTCACGGTGCACTACCTGTCACAATAGCTTAATCAGTCTGTTGCACTTATTTTTATCAGCTGCTGATGTTGAATTGTTTATATACTGTGATAAGCATAAATCATCACATTGTACATTACATCATGCGCAATCGGATTTTACCAGTTAAAACTGGAATGTGGGTCCGGACAATGCAGGTCACCTCCGTGAAATCCGTACTACGGTCAATAGTACTGTACCTTTGTTCTGACATGTACGAATGCTATCATTCCCTTGCAAAAATGAAGGCAACTTATACTAATAAACTGCTTAACAGCTTGCTCAAGAACGAAAAAAATCCACAAAAACAACAACAACAAAAGAAACAACAACAAATAAAACAAAAACAAACAAAAAACAACAATATATTGGTACTATTTTATATTTTAATTTTCACAGTTAAACTTTCCAACAGCTTCGGTTACAATATGTCATGCTTAAACTTGTATATCATTGATAACTGGAACGGTCATCTAATAAAGTGACATTATAATGCTATCTATATATTATATTAATGAATGGTTATCTTAACAAAATTTAACACTAATGATAAAACGTTTATCTTAAATACATATATATTGGACATCATGTACCACATGTAACTTTACATCTAAATGAATTAAAGTGTCGATTATCCTAGAAGTAATTCATGTAAAAGTGAAACACACATTTGTGACGCTGTTTCCTTGAAATTAAAAATCGAGGTAATCATGTTAGTCCATGTTCATCAAACCTAAATATAGTAAAGCAACAGTACACGATTTATATCATTATCAAGAAGGGAAGACATCGCCGCAAAAATGAAAGAATATCATTTTGAAAATACATTTGCAATATAGAAACATAGCAATAGTATAAAAAATATATCATTTATAACCGTATTTGTTTTAATACGATGTTGATACAGAAGCAGTATGTGAACTTTTTAATTGATGTTTGGCTTCCTTTTGCACGAGATCAAAAGTCAGACTGTTTCTATTTAGGAGTCCTTTCATTCTCGAGAAAGCTTCTGTCACTCCGAGGACAGGCACTAAGAATTGTGATATAAATGATACCACAATTCTCGTTGTAACAGAATATTTCCTAGCAGAAATGGACATAAAGTTGCCAAATAACATTAATAAACACAAATGAGACGAGAAAAGAAGACACAGGATCACTTGCCATTTTTTCAATGGCACAGGGCACAGAAATGAAAATATAGAATTGAGAATACTGGTCCAAATCAGCATGTTTAAGATATTCAATATCATTACAAAGCTTTTACAATACAACGGTAAATTGTTTCCCCAAACTATTTGAAAATGGCCAATAAACCAACGCTTTCTTTGCTTTACAAAATCAGGCAACGAAAATGTACTTTTTTCTTTCATGTTACCTTCAACAAAATCAAATCTATAACCACTATTCCAAGCACTTAAGGCAAACCTAAGATCTTCGGTAATACTTTCATTTGGGCCAAAGTCGAAACCTACTTCATTCTCTATTCTCAATTTCACAACAAAGAAAGAACCTTTAAATCCAAATAATGGTCTATGGAATAATTGTAAGGCCAATCGAAAATATCCATAGTCTATAGCTACTCGAATTCCGTCGAGCAAGGTCGTTAGCCAATTTTCTATCCCACTTTCACCATAAGTTATAACTCCTTGCCCTATGTCAGATTTTGGATCAGAAATGAAATTAATTATTCCGTATAAGACACTTTCAGACAGAAGTGTTTCTTCGTCCAGGTGCACGATCCAATCATCGGGAGATAGAATATTTACAGTTTTGTCCAAACTATAATGTAGAGCACGTGCTTTAAATAATGTACCATTCGGTGTATGATAGTCTTGTGGTACGACAAGTTCCCTGACATTACGTGATTGCTGAATTCCTAGTGTAGTATCGGTGACTATCTCAAACTTGAAATTTGTAATTCCAACCTTCCTACATGTTTTAAGGTTTTGATTGGTGACATCCGCAACAAGATTCGGATAAAGTCCACGAGTTACTACTCGGAAGCAGATAAACGGCATATCCTTGGTGATATGTATGTTCCTTTTTATTTTTATGAATGGATTGAATAGTACCAATCCTAAGATGTTACATACAAGTGGGAGGACATTAAGATACACCGGAAGTGTAAGTCCGTATAATATAATAGTAGGGAACGTCCCGTATTTATCAACAGCATCCCAAAGACTTGGCCCTGATTCATCATATATGACGTTACTCAGTAGGAAAGCTGCATGCATGTATATCCATAACAAAAGAATAAATAAAGCGCGATAGATATTGTTTCGCATATGTTTTATTAGATTCTTTATTTTCTTCATCGTGCTTAAACAATTGCTGTAAATTATTGTTTTTATTTTAATATGTTAAAATTATATAAGCATATTTCTCTCAACAGTTTAACACTTCACTTTTAATGTTACTTATCCTATCAAGTTAGAATGTGTGTTTACAAAAGCACGTAATTTAACTGATATTTATCTGATTATCTAATTAAACTCGCTATTGAAATGATAATGAAATGTATTCGGAAACTAAATTGCACGAAAATATCTCTATGATATGAAACAATTTGCTTCTGAATGTTAGAGAAAACTCTCAACTGTTGGAGTACTATCAGAAGCAACAGTTGAAATAAGTGAAGAATAAATTTAGAATCGTAAGAACGTATATAAAAGATAAATGTATTTTCTTTGTTGGTTTTAGTTAGTGGAAATTTTCCGAATTTTCATATAACTGGTTAGGGACCACCAAAAACCGGACAAAACTCAAACTCGCACGGCATTGAAATGACCTTATTTAGTTGTTTTCTTTGTTCAGAAATCCACTGACAACAAGTACAAAAGTTGCTGCAATGCAGCAACTGAGAGCTCCGCGGATAAAAATGCGCTGATTACAGATACCTTACCAAACCATTCCTGCGCACAGGACATTTCTATTTAGATTAAGTACTAGTGTGCATTATCCCGGATGCTTTGTAAATCTTTTTTTTTCATAATTATACTTATTGTATGAAATGTCCATGAGTGAGAGGCCAGATATTAGAACTTAAAAATACTTTCATTGGTACCTACCTGGTAAGGAAAGTAATTCCAATACAAACAAGACTTACAAGACTTTGTAAATTTAATATGACATCATTGTTCTGTTTGTATCATTACAATAAATTATTAGATTAGATTAGAATATTTTCTTATTCACTTATAGTTCTACTCATTTTCTACAAATTCCATCCACTAATCATGGTAAGAAATATGAAAATCCATTTGTAAATAAGCCAAAAGAAAAAGGTTCATCCATTTTTTTTTCAAAATGTCCGTCACATGTTTTGCGGCAAATGGTATATCATATTATAAAAAGAAAGGCAGTGATGCAAGGCATCAAAGGGCGAAGGGCGTCCAAGAAAGAAATTCATCAAGTGAAGATTAAAAAAGTCTGTTTTTTATTATTATAATTGTTACAAATATACAAACGGTATATAAAAAGTAACAAAAGGGACTAATTCAGTAGTATTACATGCATTTTTTCCATGTCAAATTAGAAAAAAGATGTTATTTTGATACCTGGGACTTAAGATACAGTAGCTATATTTTAACTCCCAGATAAATACTGAAAGTAGAAAAATACACAGGAATGAAAATAGTTGGGAAGAATTAAAAAAAAAACTTAATTCAGGTTTTTTGTTTGTTTTGCGTGTTAACAAAAATAATGGTACATTAAAAATCATGAATAACTGCATGGCATGTTGATATAGTGAAAAATTATTTATCAATGGAATACTGTTACCTGTTACCTGAATTTTAGACAGGTATTGGGAAATTCGCTAACATCATGTTCATGGGAGTAAAAGATATAAAAGCTACTTGACATTGGTTATTAATAAAGAGCTATTTTTAATTGATTTATTGGGCGATCAATCTACTTTTTTGTTGAATAGCTTCAAAATCCTCGTTTGACCCGCGAGTGTCTTTACATTCCAATCAATAAACCCATAACATCTCACGTTAAAACTGCAGACGAACGTTTCTCATGATAAAATGTCACAGTATTTGGCAAATCAACATTCAACTCAAATCACCATAAAACTGTTTGCCGATTATGACATGAGCGAACCAGTAACATTACCAACCGCATTAAGAAACTCTTAAACTATATAGCTGCGGCTGTTTTTCTCATGTAACCTTGTACCAGCTCAATGTCACCGCACTATAACTAGTTTACAACGGCTTTGGTTTGCAAGAGTGTTGCAACAATCAAATAGAGCCTACATGATTATAGAGGATTATTTTCTTACTCAGACATTAAATTGATTCTGAAATGTAGTGACGTCCATTGCAAAAGCGCGTCCCTGGTACCTTTCATGAAACTCAAACAGTTTTAAGAATATTAAGTGTAATAGATACCTTTCTTTGGAACAGTCGAATAAAAATTTAAGGTTTTTCAATTCAACACATTATACGAATAATTTTGACAGATTGCTCGGACGTTCAGATTGACCTGGCTCTATAAGAATTGGATAGGGCCGATATGTCTTCATTATAGCCACTAAAACTAAGTGTAACCGGGGATAAATGATTGAAGACTTGCTTCTATTTCATCATTTTATTGTCGGACATACAAAAAACGAGCCAGGATCAGCATACAAGAACTTTCCATAAATGATGTTCAAGTTTACTATAATAAGTAACTACTACTATCAACAACTATACTGTAAAGTAAGTTATCAGTTACTCGTATAATGTGGAATGGCGAAGGGAAATATTTTACTTAAGCAAGAAAATGTTTCGCGGGGATTTTAGGGTCATGCACGTGAAATATTAGTGAACACATTCATACAACCTTTCAACTTACAGTGACCTCTCATATGAAACAGACTATACAAAACATTACCACAGTTAGGCAAACAAACGACGACGATACAACAGTTAGGCGAATACCAACCAAATACAACATAACACGGAGGATACAATATACCAGTGATAAACAGAAAACGATACACAGGTTACACATTCCCTCCCTTTAAGGAAATGGCTCCTGACATTTCCATAACTCAATTATATTTGAGTTTCAAATAAAAACATCAGGACATAATCATCTTCAATAAATCATGTGTATAATAATACACAACAATTATGTCTATTTTCTTGTCTTTATGAAATGACAAATATAAAATCTATTGATATCTTTTTAATGAATTTTCAATTGTAATGTGAAATTAATAAGTTAATTTCTTTAATTGAAATTGGTTCATATATATGATTCAGCTCTATATTCAAATAAATCTATTTACACATATATTTACAATAGATAGACAAAGTTGATCACAGTACACTGGTACTAGTATGCAATAATAAATCCGTCATCCTCTCTAATACTTCAAGATCAACTTCTCCACATACAAACAACAACTTGTTCACCTATGGCAGATGTGGAGACAAATTTTTTTTTTATTTATTTTTTTTTTTATTTATATTTTTTTAAAACTGTATAAACACATGAAAACATATATGATTTGTTCAGACATAGTTCCTAGTTATTTCTAAAATAGAAACATTGATAAATAAGATTTACTGACCTTAATTTCTGTGAAGAAATTAATTAAGTAAATTCAAAATTTTACATTATATAATAATATATGATAATCATACAAATACTTCCAAATCTTGGCTAGGATTTGTTACAATAGGGGTAACCCATTCACCGTATCCTCTTGCGGTGGGACTCTGCAGCCTTAACAGGACGAGGAACTTGGAGGTGGAGGTTCAGGGTCAGGTTTGGGGGTGGAGCAACTTCCTTATCACTTACCAAATTAGTCTCATCGTATTGCGGTGATAAACCCATAATTCTTGAAAAAATGGTCGATAAGTAATGGTCTCTGCAAAGGGGGGCACTCTGAAATGTTCCAGAGCCTTTTGAAGGGTTTCTGGGGTCACAAACCCACAGTATTGTTTTAGACCTACATGGACTGTTTCTTTAGGACGTTTTGGGTCTTAGCTGGTTGGAGGGTAGGATATAATTTTCGGTTCATTAAAATCTGAATCCGGATCAGTGAAATCCTTGATTTCAGGGACAAGAGTATCGGCTGTCGACCTGAACTTTATTTAGGATTCTCTTCGAAGCGGCTGTTTCTGGTTCTATTTTTGATACTCCCTTTTTTCCACAATTGATTTAAAAGGATGGGGAAGTAACTATTGGGGTTTGGGTCTTAATTTTTTTTTCGCTAATTTAAAGGGGAATGTTCGGGTTTGGGGTTAAAAACAAATAAAAATTTTCCTCACCCCAAGGGATCGGACAACTTTTTAGCCCCTTTTCACTAAAAACTTTGGGGAATCATCCCTTTATCCCCAAACATAAAAGTCAAAGAAATCCCTAAATTTCTGATCATATTATTCTTTTTTTTTCAGCCTTTCCCTCCCAGCTTTTTTCGGGCATTTTTTTCGGTATGCTATTTTAATTCCGATGGATTTTTGATCCTAAGGGGATAAATTCCCTTGTGCTTTTTCTGAAGGATCTTCCAAAAAGGATAACATCTACGGGAACCGGGGGGCCCAAACCCAAACATCAGAAAATGAGGGGCATATCCGGTTTGGCAGAATCATTTTTGGGTGGCATTGTAATGCCTGAACCAATGGACCTTTATGATGCCTTCCAGTCATATTCTTTTTATTGGTGGTTTTTTCAAGGGTTCCCAAGCATTTTGGAGTGGTTTGGGTTCCAACGTTTCACACCTTTCCATTTCCCCCATGGCGTGGAATGGATATTCTACTTCTTAATGCCAGCAAATTCTTGCATTCAAACCCTCCTGAATTTGGTGGCTTTAAAAAGTTTGCGACCTTGGTCCATATGCCCAATTCTCGGGAAACCCGTAGTAATCAAAAATACCCCTTTCATAGAGTGCCTTCGCTGTGGTAGCTTGCCATGTTGGTTTTCCTGGCAATGGAATAGCCTTGCGAAACGTGTAAAATGGTCCACTATTACAAGGATATTTTCAATACCACCTTTACTGGGCTCAAGCTTTAAGAAGTCTATGGAAACAATTCCATTGGTCTGGTAGTATGGATAGGTTTCAGTTTCGGCGAAAGGCTTGTTACATGGCGTCTTACGCTTGATACAGCGGTTCGCATCTCTCAACCCAACTGAAAATGTCCTTTTCCATACCAGGCCAGTAAAAAACCTTTGTCTACCAAGCCACAATGTCTTCTCTTTGCCCTGATGCCCGGCATCATTATGAATACCTTTCATGGCGATGTTCCTATGTGATTCAGGAATAAAGCTGTTTGACTTGTTTGACCATCCAATGTAGCGGTTTCTGTACAGAATATTATTTTGTATGAAAAGCCGATTTGCTTCTCTAATGTACTTCTGTACAGCAGGTTGCTTAATACTGGTATCTTTCCCCCTGGGCAGGGAACCGCTACGTATTGAAGTTCATTACAAGACTCAAAGTACTATCATTGGACTGCTCATTAAACCCAATCGATGTTTGGCAATTGAATCAGCTACATCAGGCCTCTTCAGTGGCCATCTGAAGGGCTGCTGCACCTGAAGTACAGTTGATGACAGGAGCAGAAATAATAACAGCTTGGGTAGATAGACTTAAGCTCATCCTGAAAAATATGTCGTTGGATGGCCATCAGCATCCATGTTATGCTTACCACTACGATATTCCATAGTAAAGTTGTAGTTTGGCTAAGTCTGCAAGCCATCTATTTGTGTGGCATCTAAGCTTAGCTGTGGTAGTCACATAGGTTAAAGGGGATTGTTGTCAGTTTTAACAACAAATTCATTTCCATATAAATAATCATGGAATTTAATCTGTAATGCTCCAATTTAAGGGCTAGAAATTCTAGTTTATGGGGCGGGGTAAGCGGGAGGTCGGGTAGTTGACGCTCACTTGGTCTGAGGCTAACGACTTGCGTATGCAATTACGCGTTCCTTACCATCTTGTTCCTGTAAAAGGACTGAACCAAGACCATGGGTACTTGCATCCGTGTGCATGAATAAAATTTGGAAGGAGTAATCAGCAGGCTAACCTAATATTGGGGAAAACTAACTTTCCTTAATTAACTCAAAGGCCTTTTGTTGTGCTCCACCCCCAGACCCACTTAACTGGTTTTTAGCCTTTTTCTTAGACCCCTTTGATCGTTTGTTTCACCATGACCTTGTAAAAGTTCATTCAAGGGTTGTACTATTTTTGGGCATAGTTTGGGAACATATTTACGATAGTACCTGTAAATCCAAGGAATTGTCTAAGAGTTTTTATATTAATAGGGACAGGCCAATCTTGTACACTGAAAGCTTATTTTTGGGTCTGTGGGCAATACCATTGGCAGAAAAAACATGCCCTAAATATGTAACTGAAGACTTGAAAAATTCACACTTGGAAGGCTTGACACGCAAATTATGATCACTGAGTCGTTGAAAGACAGACTCTAACCTGGAAATATGTTCCTCAAAAGTGGAAAAGAAAATATTAAAATGTCTCTAAAAAATTAAACATTCTTTGAGAATGCATATCACCCATACATTTTTCCATGCAACGCTGAAAGGTAGCGGGGGGCATTTGTTAAAACCAAATCCCATTTATTCCACTCATAGAAACCTAAGTTTCCTACAGAGAAAGCAGTTTTAGGCTTATCACACTCTGCTAAAACCAATTTGCCAGTATGCAGAATGAAGGTCTATTTTAGATAAAAATACTTTGAACCAGATAAGACATCAATAGTGTCGTCAAAGCGTGGTAACAATGTATGCATCTTTGCGTGTTCTGTTGTTTAACTTACGCCAATCAACACAAAATCTAAGGGGCACCTTGTAGGTTTTCTCACAAGAACAACATTTGATGGGAAAAAGGCGAATTAGATTCCCTTATAATAATTGGCATCTACATTTCTTCTGATGTGCGGGCCTAACTTCCTCATATAAAGCTGGAGGTATTCTGCGATACGGTTTCCTTGAAAGGAGTTTCATCTTCCAATTCTATATGATTGCTCAGGATCAAATCAGTGGTTTGGATTTCTTTAGTAGATGTACAAAAAAATGCCCTTCCATTTACCAAAACCTGATAAAATCTTAAAGTTTGTTCTGGTGTTAGATTGGAAGAATTCAACTGAAATGTCCTTGATTGGAGGTTCTGAAGGAACATCAGGAGAATAATAAGAAGAAATATCATCATCACTTTAGCTTCTGTAATAGTACAGATTTCTGACTTGGGTTTGATATAGTCAATATTTTAGCAGTCATGTTACAAACCTTGACTGATATTTTTTGCAGAAACAGCATTATGTGTTTTTGATGACACGTGGACAAAACTGATACCCTTTAAAGATTTTCAGGACTTTCAGTAACTACAGAACATATAGACTGATCAAGATTTCCTAGCAATGCCATTAAAGTGTGATACTCTCAAATGGAGGTATTTTTACACTTTTCTTTCCACACACCTTTTACAGGGTAAGTATGAGAGTCAATACTATCCATAGCCATTTGCCACTGTTCAGGAATAGATAATTCCTCAGGTACTTCCTTCACAAACATTTTACAACGGCGAAGTACATTTTGTTCCATTAATTATTGGACAAGAAAATATTAAAATCATTGTCTGGTATTACCAGAATAGGAATGTCAAGGTTAAAAGAAGATAAAAATGGAACACATACAGTTGCTTCAATATAACCTGAATATTTCAATGAAGAACCATCTGCAATAGAGAGAGTAAGTCCAAGTGAATCTAAAGCTTTTAAGGTAGCCTTAGATTTAAAGTCTCAAATGCAGACTGCACTAAGGTAGAAACCATAGAACCTGAATCAAGCAGACATTTGAAGGTATTTCCATTTACAATAACACTGTGTTTCATTTGCAGGTCCAATAAAGATTCTCTACAAATTGAACTATGTTGAGTCCCTACTTGATTTATTTAACAAATGATTTGGGCTCAGTGACACTAAGATTACCAACCTCTATTCTGCCCGCAACAGAGGCGGTTATCAGTTTGATTGGGTTCGAATCCCGAGGTTATATCTACCATGACTCTCTGCCTCTACCTCTAGGAATAAGATCTAGAACTAAAAATTTGTGTTGTTATTGTTGGTGTTGCTTGTGTTTGTGTGAAATTACTGTTTTTGTTGTTGTTACTGTTTTGTTGTTGCTTGCTGCTGCTGTTGTTTGTTGTTGTTGTACCTGCTTTGTTATTTATGTAGGTTCCAAAATTATTGTGTGAACTTGACCTGAAAATTAGAACTTCGATTTTCTAATTTCTGAAGTATCCCAAGTTAAATTTGGAATCTATATTTGCCTTCAATAGTTATCTTTTAAAAGATGAAAGTTTTAGTTCCATATTGGTTATTTTTAGAATCAACTTATTTTCTAAGCAGACAGTTGTTGCTCAAAAAGAAGATTCAACAGACAATGGTGTATGTTTTATTGTATGCTTAGTTGATGGACAGAAGACGTTTGAGTAGGATTAATAGAAGTCTCTTTTTCTACTTCCTTATTCTCTCGAACTAACAAAATTGTAGTCATCAAGAGAGTCATACTTATGCCATAGTCTGAAATTTCAGCATATTCAGAATATAAACCTGTCCAAAATTTATGACGCAAAATGTCATTCCTTGCTAAGCCTGGAGTTGACCTTTGTCAATAATAGACTGTAAAAGGGTTTCTAAACCTACATGCATATGTAGTTACCGACTCATTGGGATTTTGTCTACTGTTAAAGAATTGAGTCAACAAAATCTTCCTTAGTTGAAGCCTCTGAAAACATAACAATCAAGTTTAAACCTAATATTTCTTTTGACAGTTGCATTTTACCTAATGGTACTGTCATGATCCTAGCTGTACCCCTTAATGATCCCCTACATAATCTGGAGAACAGTAGAACCTTGTTAAATCCGGATTTGTCAAACAGACATTGTACTTCATATCTCCAAACAACATATGGAACTTCACCCTTAGGTTAAAAGGATCATCTCCTGAAAAACAAGGAATCTTGGGAATGACTGAATGGGGCATTTGTTTTACCTGATTGGGAACAGACAAAGAGGGACCAGGCGTAGAAGCCATAAATTGATTTGCAAATCCAATCCAGCCATAGATCCAGTTGCTAATGGGGTTACCAAGACTCAAAATTTGCAAAAAGAATAGGAGGAGGAATACTAACCGAAACCTTTAGGTTTTGTACCTGTATTGGCAAATAATGGTGCCCCTGTACCAGAAATATCAAATGGCACAGTTGGTATGGTAGATGTGGACGGAAATAGTATCCTTAATATGTGGGGGCTTAGTCTTGGGTATAAGCATATATCTGTCCTCAATGAATTTCAAAATTTCCTCCATATCTGGCTGAGGAGAAGTGCTATCCAAGCTAGATTTATTTTCCTTCTTCAGACATGGATTATTGAATTGAATCCACTTTTTTTAGTATCAGTAGACTATAAAGCTATCTTAAAATATACAGCACTATGCTATCAAATAGCAATCACAGCTTTATGTAATTACAGCTATTGTACTAATATCAATTTATTTAAAACACCTCTGTAATATATAATGAACTCATGTATTATATGGGTCAAATATTGGATAATACAAGGGCAAAAATTTCCAAATTAAAAAAAAATTCAAATCAATATATTTAAAACACAAAAAAGTAATTGTTTTTTTTTACACTATTTTGGTATTCAAACTATTTCCTTTTATTATTACACCCTTTTTTATTTTTAAACCTTAATTTTCCCAACTTTTATATCAATCATACTCCCAAATATTGTCACAAATCAAAATAAAGAATTGTCTTAGAACTAGATCAACATAGCGTGGGAAAATATTTGTAACATACGTCATTTTTTTTTCGTACAAAAACTAGGTCAATTGATCTTCAATACCTGTATCTATAGTCCGTTTTACACAAAACGGTCAATCAAAAAACACGATCAAAATAAACCGAATCCGACAAAAATAAAACCAAAACACGATATTTTTTCTCGGTTATCAATTTCAATCCTTTTCATTCATACCGTGAGTGCATTGTATTAGTAATGGAAGTGGGTTTGGGAGAGAGTTTGGGAAAAATTGGACACGGACTAAGTAATTCTAATACAAATCATTGGTTACTAGTTGTTGACCACCAGAACAAATCAACTTTGCTTAAAAATTCTATGCTAAACGGTTTTCTAAACCATGATATGTACACAAACACAAAATTCAACACAAACATCTATATGTACAGACAATATTTTGTTAACAACTGTAAAAAAAATACTTCTTACTTGCGCAATATATTCACTCAAAAATATCATGTGTTACTAGATATTGTTAAACGAACCTAACTTTCTGTTCGTCAATTTAAAACTATAAAACTTTACTGTTAAATGATATATGTAAGTTTTATCAAATGATAAAAAAGAAATAGCAAAAATTTAATATAGAAATGTCAAGAAAACAAGCAAACAAAAATATTCGTAAGAAAGAAAAATCTTCTTATATCAAAAATTTACATGTAGTGTACTGAAAACGAATAATGCCTATCTGAAGATAGCTAACTTTGATGTAAATAAAAACTGTACAGTATACAAGTAGATTCTAATAATTTTTTAACTACCGAAGTGACCAAAATAATTATATAGAAAGAGTACTTACATTACATTACATCCTTAATCCATAAAATATACACACTTTTCACTATAAAAACAATACATGTACAAATACACAAAATAAAGTCACACACACACACACACTAAAGTTCCCTGCACGTGCATAGGTCGAATATGTTCGTCCTCCGCGATGAAAATAGTTCCACGGTGATCCTTTCTTGATTACATATGGGCTAGAAAACGTAATTTTCTACAGTTTATAGACTTTTGGGCTTTATAAAATGGAATGTAATCATTATAATGGGGTAAAGAGCTCTTTAAAATGGGACAGGGGGAATATACCATTATGATGCGTAGAGTTGTACCGGTACGTTGCCAACGTCACAAACATCGCGTCTATCTCCAACTTGAAAAGCTGTTAAGTTTTCTCGGCTGGGGCGTTACCTGGAGGCGGTTTGTGAAAGACTGTCCATCGACCCTAGCTCGTATGTTAGTTCATCGTCGGGGAGCGCCATTTGTAAACGGGGGATAAATGATTGAAGACTTGCTTCTATTTCATCAATTTTTATTGTTGGAACATAACAAAAAACGAGCCAGGATCAGCATACAAGAACTTTCCATAAATGATGTTCAAGTTTACTATAATAAGTAACTACTACTATCAACAACTATACTGTAAAGTAAGTTTATCAGTTACTTCGTATAATGTCTGGAATGGCGAAGGGAAATATTTTACTTAAGCAAGAAAATGTTTCGCGGGGATTTTAGGGTCATGCACGTGAAATATTAGTGAACACATTCATACAACCTTTCAACTTACAGTGACCTCTCATATGAAACAGACTATACAAAACATTACCACAGTTAGGCAAACAAACGACGACGATTACAACAGTTAGGCGAAATACCAACCAAATACAACATAACACGAGGATACAATATACCAGTGATAAACAGAAAAACGATACACAGGTTTACATAAGAAATTGTTTTGGCATCATAGCGGGTATTAAATGTATTTAACATTTACGCTATTATATCTAATTGAACTTTTAAAAGAGGTTTTGATTCCTCTTGTTAAATTGTTTAGCTTAAATGTTTTTTGTTGTTTTCTTTTTGTTTGTTTGTTTGTTTTGTTTTGTTTTGTTTGTTTTTTTGATAATGTAAATAGTTGGATCACATTAATGTTGCATGGAAATTAAAAACTTAAACTATTAATCAGAAAATCGAAACATAATATGATTAAGTTATAGTTGTCCTGATAGCAATATTCCTTTTTGGTCGGATAGGTTGTGACAAGGAAATAAAAGAAACCCCATTGTTATAAGTATAGCAGCGTTATCTTATCCTTGTCCAAAAAAAACAGGAGTGAAGGGGTCTTATTTCTAATCTGAACGGACAAACTCGTACTTAACCATTTTTACGAATAACTGTTTACAATTGCTTATTGGCTTAGTGTTTAAACAATAATGAAAAAATGTTCATCTTATCTTTCTCTCGTTGAAATGAACTACACAAAGATTGTGGAGATTTTTTGTCTAATACATGAATGAGCAAAAATATACGATTTGAGATACTATTTCATTAAATTATTTTAAATTCAATACGCCTCATTGACGGGTAATAAATTTGCAATGAAAAATTATTTGACTACTTTTCATTTTTTCATCACTTTCAGAAGTTTTTGCCATTCTGTGTGTTCAGAAATCACAATACCACTCATTTTCGCGGTTAAAAGTAATATTTGTTCTTCATTCTTTAATTTGTAAACCTCGAGAAGTACGAATAAGGCCAAATATCAAACATATTATTCAGTTGAAACAACAACAACAATTTTTAAGAAGAAAATGGTTTGACAAAAGGTCGTACCTACACTGTTAGCGAAAACAAGACTGCAATACATCAATGTTGTAATAATAATAATAATGCGGTTTTATACGAAGTTTTGTTCAGCGATTGTAACTTTCGGTGGAAATTGATATTAGTTAAGGGAAGGTAATCACATAATCTATACCGTTTATATTTGAGAAAAGAATATTGCTATATTGATGGGGTTTTGTTGAATTTGTTTGAATTTATATGTGGTGATCTTAATTTACCAGAATTCAGTTTGTCTGATGTATGTTAGTTCATTGATTGAGTTGTATTTGGTCTTTGAGTTATATTATTAGTGAGGTATTTTGGTTGATAATGCTTGAATCGTATTTGGCGGATTTTGTTGTCATGATTTTCATCGTGATTATAATACTTAGTCTTGATGATTTGTTTGATTTAGTTGTTTAAAATATCTGTAAATATTGGTTGTTTTGGATTAAAGTTGTTTGAATAATTGATTGGATATTGTAAAATTAATATTTTGAATGTTGATGATTTTATTCTGCATCATTAAGACTGAATATAATTCATTTCGTGTGCTTTCATTTGTGTCGATTAGTTTTGTACTGTTTGATCAAACATTGTTAAAAAACAAAAGGTCTTAGATATTATAAGTCATTGTTGTGAATCAAAATGCGTTTATGAGCAACGTTTGTTGCCTTTATCATCAAAGTCAGTCATTCTCCTCACATACAATACCACTTTTTACTGGTAAAGTACTTACACAAAGTAATGTATTACAAAAAGTTTTGAGTAAATAATTAATCCGCCTTTTTGGTGGGTGGAAAATTATTTTTTACCATCAGAGTTGATAATCATGTGAAAAAATCGCAAATTGTAACTTTCCTGTAAGTTTGTCATAAACCAATCCATAACGCTAAGGGAAAATTTTCTCTAAGTGCAAACATTCGTTTTAACAGCTGGAACTGTCTTTTCAGCCACTCGAAATAAAAGGAAAATTCTCATTTCGAAGTTCGTAGCCCCTTTACACTGTCACGCAGTGTACCGAAATTTTCAAGATAAAACAAGAATGACATAATATTAGTGACTTTCATGTCCCTTGTTATCGCGGTGAGTTGATACCCCCTGGTCTAAAAGTATCATCCTCTATTTTCCTGTGATAAAGAATGTTATCTCATTTTTCATTTGTTAATGTATTATAACGGTCATAAGGTCCTTCTGTTCACAATTTATCATTTACTATGTCAAATCATTAGGTATGCATTTGTTGAAAGAATTTCCAGAACCCTAACTGTCGTGAATAGTCTCGAAGCTCAAGTGACACCAAGGCTTTTATGTGCTGTGGTAAGGCGGGTTTTAGTGGGGTCGTGTGAGGGTTACGTTCATTGAACGCCGCCTTTCCTTGTTGATCTTGTTTATCATATTTCATTCGGTGCAAATCCATTAAATGAACCCCATTTCATCACTAACAACTATTCAGAAAAGTGTAAACGTTGCGCTCAGCAACGGCTTGAGCAAACCGCAATATTTAAATATGAAAATGCTGTAAACATTCAAGGTAGAATCATCCAAAGATAATATTAAAGTGTATTATCCATGACGAGTACATATATACATATACATGACTTTTCATAGAGACATATATATTTGAAAAATCAGGGAAAAGGATAAAAAGCCAGTCTGTCTGTACGAAGATATCTGCGGCGAGTTTCATTCTAAAATTTATGTAACGACAACAAAAATGTTAGATTTCTTGTCACAACGTGATATTTAATTGCTAAGCACATCCGGTAAATCAATGTTGTAATGCATTTTGCGTTAGAAACAGAATCAATATTGTGATATATAATATTCATATAGCATTTAAAAATGAAATGTTTATAGTTTTATGAGCAACCTTTTGTCAACATAAGAACATATTCATTTTAAACCCCTAGCTAATTAGCTCTTTTAATCCTTAAAAGACATAGCGTATTAAAATGGCGAAACGCAAAAATACAAAAAAGTACAAATACAAGTTTAAAACACTTGATTATGCTTAACGAAGATTTTCGACAGATTTCATTGAAAACCTACCCCAGAATACGAAGCTTTTCCGATGAGTTTGACTGAAAAGAAAAGAAAACAGAAGGAAGATATGTTGATTTATGTTGTATTTGGAGGAATACTTGGTAAATAGGTTTGAAGACTTTACAATAAATCTGATATGAACATTTCAGTCATTGGTCTGATATGTATTGAAAACCTAAATATTGAATAGTTATTTCATTTATTACAGATCATATCACTTTATATCAATTAGTTAAAAGAAAAAAGGAATATATACCCAGTTGAACAATAAAGCATGGGTATACGAGTACATGAGCTCATTGATAAGAAACGACGTCATGTGATAAAGTGACAGTTCAAAAAAATGCCACCTACATTATATTGATGTAAGATTATCTTAACAAAATTGAAATAAATGATAACAAGACTATCCTATGTACATATTGCTGACTTCATATCAGTCAAATTGAATATACATTTATCTAAGTAGGAGTTGAAAAGTCGATTATCTTCTACCCTTAATCATTTTAACCCTTTACGTGTGATTAACCTTTGCTACCAGAGCTGACAAGGCTCCGTTTTGCTTGCAGTTCATTTTTTTTAGTATTTTCATTACTGAAGTATTTTAAGTTTATAATAGACCATCTAAAATTCAAAGCAAATCAGCAGGATAATCATTACTATTGTGTATAGTTTCTTTTACATTTACAGTCAGTAATAGAAACCAAGTTAATCCTCAAAGTTATTTTTACTACAAAGTATAAGCACGTATTATCAATTATTATTCAAGCGACAGTGTAACAGCATACTGAAATATCATTTTGAAAGTAAGAAATATAAGTACAACATGACTATATTTCATTCGCCCTGATGCCCTTCCTCAGTCCAAGGGTTGTAAAGCACAGCTCGTGAGAAACCTTGGAACCTCTAGAACCTTAAATCTCCTTTCAAAACTGTATCGGTTGATTTGTCACTGATAAATTTGTTTACACTTGAGAAAATTTCTCTGTTTGTGATGTTTTCAATTGATGGCTTGTTTCCTTTTGCACAATGTCAAAAGTAAGTTTGTTTCTATGTAGGAATCCTTTCATTGTAGAATACGCTTCCGCTACTCCAAGGACAGGCACTAAACCTTGTGATAGAAAAGATACTAGAATTCTCGTCAATAAAGAATATTTCCTAGCACATAGAGACTTAAAATTGCCGAATAAAAGTAACAAAAACAAATGAAATGTTAAAAGTAGAAACAAAAACAGTTGCCATTTCTTTAATGGTACGGGACACAGGAATGATAATATAGAATTCAGAACACTGGTCCAAAGCACCATGTTGCTGATGTTCATTAACATGACAAAGCTTTTACAATACAATGGTAACGTGTTTCCCCATACTATTTGAAAATGGCCAATAAACCAACGTTTCCGCTGTTTTACATAATCAGACAATGAAAATGTACTTTTTTCTTTCATTGCGCCTTCCACAAAATCAAACTTATATCCACTATCCCAAGCAGCTAATGCAAATCTCAGATCCTCGGCAATACTTTCTTTTGGTCCAAAATCAAAACCTATTCCGTCCTCTATTTTCATTTTAACTACAATAAAAGAACCTTTAAATCCAAATAAGGGTCTGTGGAAAAACTGCAAACCCAACCGAAATAATCCATAATCTATCGCTACTCGCATTCCGTCGAGCAAGGTAGTTAGCCAATTTTCTATACCACTTTCACCATATGTTATAACTCCTTGCCCTATGTCCGATTTTTGTTCAGAAACGAAATTTATTATTCCGTATAAGACACTTTCAGACAGAAGTGTTTCCTCGTCCAGGTGCACGATCCAGTCATCGGGTGATAGTATATTAACGTTTCTGTCCAAACTATAATGTAGAGCACGTGCTTTAAACAATGTTCCATTCGGAGTATGATAGTCTTGTGGCACGACAAGTTCCCTGACATTATGTGATTGCTGAATTCCTAGTGTAGTATCGGTGACTATTTCAAACTTGAAATTTGTTATCCCAACGTTTCTGCAAGTTGCAAGGTTTTTCTCCGTGACTTCCGCAACAAGCTTTGGAAAAAGTCCACGCGTAACCACTCGAAAGCAAATAAACGGCGTATCCGTGTTAATTTGAACGTTCCTCTTTACCGTTTTGAAGGGGTTATACAGTATCAATCCAATAAGGTTACAAGCAAGTGCTGGTACGTTAAGATACACCGGAAGAGTAAGACCGTATAAGATAATTGTAAGAAACTTCCCATATTTATCAATGGCGTCCCAAAAATTTGGTCCCGATTCATCATAGAGTTTTTCAGTCAGCAGAAAAGCAGCACGGATGTATAATCCTATCAAAGCAATAAACAAAGCGCGAAAGATGATGTGTCGCACATTTTTGATTGCAGACCTTAGTTTCCTCGTCCACGATAGCATTATTTTCTATGTGTTTAAACAATTGTTCTTGAATCTTTTATCATACACGTTAAATTCAAAACTATTATTGCGTTAAACTATAATCTCCGTTCCAATGACTTTAAGTATTTTATCATATTGCCAAATTTTGATAGTTTATTTATAATAATTCAAACTTACTATCAACGTTGAAAAACAGGCTTTCGAAATTCTTTAGTTTCCTTATTATTTCCTTTAATCTTTCTTAATTTCTTACACTGAAAAATGAGTTGTACACATTTCTCTATCATACAAGGTACTGCTATTTGAAAATAAATTTTGATAACAGAAAGGTAGTAAAATGTACACGATTAACTGATAACCTACTCAGTAATTCGTTATGATTCATTTATATATGCTTAATCTAGTCACTAAAGACTGGATTGGGTCTTCATTTATCTCGAAAGACACGTGAATATTAGATACTTGAATGAATACTTAAATATTTGAGCCTTAGTGTTGTGTATAAACCTACTCCTAATATGCTTTTGGTCGTGTTTATGAGACAAAAGAATGCATGCTGACTTCCATGAAAATGACCAAAAAAAAAATATTTTTTTTAAATGCTAAAGCTGCTGCAAAGTGAATAAAAAGTGATTATAGATACTCAAAAGTAATAACCATCACAATTAAAATACTTTTACCATGTTAAAATAGCGAACATACTTCTTAATAGTTTATACTCCGTTATAGTCTCGGGATAGAAATATGCTGATAAATGATAAACATACAGATCAAAAGAGAATTTAAAGTTAAAAACTTAAGCATACAGCTAATCGTCATAACAATACAATTATACACACAAATCATATAATATACAGTCATAACTTTCTTCAAGCATGTATATAGGGATATTATACATTTCTTTAGCACTTCAGTGTTGATTTTTTGAAACATTATGTAATGACTTAAACGACATGCATCAACAGTTCAACACATTGTTTTTGTTGATGTTGTACTACTAGAAAGTCACGAACGTCATTTTGAGAAAGAAGAGACCAACAGTCAGATACGTCCTACGAAAGGTAAATTTCTTTTGACAGGAACTGTATTATATGTTGGACTAGGTCTTTGAATTGCTGTGACAAGCATAAACTCTTGCCCGTCTCCCAGCAGCTGTGAACCCTCAAAACTAAATGTTCACTGGAATAAATGATTCCAAATGACTTCTTAGGGGATAATTCTCCATATAATTTATGCTTAAGAATAAAATCCCTCATATTCCTTACATCTCCATGTAAAGGACATGAATGTTGACATGACAGGTCCGTTTTCTCTGTGCCTGAAAGGACGGATGGACCATCGATAAGCCTAGAATACATACATCTTTCTGTAATATTATAACAATTATAACAACCATTTGGATATTGATGCTATAATAATGGGGGTTTTATATACATATATATAACAAATTTGACAATTCACCTAAATCAGCTGTTTATGTTATTATTTGTTAGTTTTTATTAGTATCATAATTGCATTTCCCATATTTTGTCTTTTACAGATTATTGACACTTTTGGTAAGGGGGGTAAATATTCTAAAATCGGGAACTAACTTTTTGCACTAAAGAACTTGCTATTATAAATTTAACAACACAATCGAAGCCATAATACTCATTTAAGAATGATAATACATGTAGTTGTAAAACGATAAGCGTTGCAAAATTGACGACCTTTACATTCAAGATTGTTATTTGTCATAACAAGTAAAACTCTCATTGATTATAAATTATGAGCTTAGGGGTGTTAAAGGTCGCAGACAAATTGTTTATGTCTAACAAGCGATGAAGTAAATCAATGACACTTTGTAATTTTGAAATTTAAGACATCGGCGACATTAAAGTCCACTTCTATATATGGCGTCCAAAGTCATCGGCTATTTATCTTTAATGTTTAATTAGCGAGATATGATTATCGGAAACAAAGTTTCACGGGTGCATCATTATCTATTAACACTTCAATATTTGAAGGTAATAAAATTGATTTAGTCGGAAGATTTTGACAATATATTATACACCTGCTGTATAAAAGTAATCCATATATTTATAACAATCACATCTCAGCTTTACATTTAATCATTTAATCGAAGGAATTCCACTACTTAGGCCCATAAGCACACAAAATTTCAAAGATCAAACGGAAAATAGAAATATATTCAGAATTAAATTGGAAAAAAAATCTTTTTCTTTCTTTCTTTCTTTCTTTCTTTCTTTCTTTCTTTCTTTCTTTCTATCTTTCTTTCTTTCTTTCTTTCTTTCTGTTTTTCTTTCTTTCTTTCTTTCTTTATTTATTTATTTATTTATTTATTTATCTATTTCTTTCTTTTTTGTGCGAGCCCAGCCCGCTTTTAGTTGGATTGTCTTGTACAATATAAATGATTATTCTGAAAAATAAAACAACAAATTATCCGGCCTGAATTAAATGGTAAATGTCGAAAAACAACCTCCAATCCGGTCATGTTGAAAAAAAATGTTAGTCCCTTTAAATTCATGCCCTCCAGTGAAGTCCCTATAAATCTATTTAAGTTTATATTTAATGGGTTAAACAATATTCTACCTATCAAACATATATGCATTGAATATTAAAGCCGTCCAGTTAGCTCCAGAAGTAAAGCGTTGGACTGTAAATCGGGCGACCCGGGTTCGATTCCTGGACGGTACAGGTCATTGTAATTGATCATAAAAACTTTTCTACAGTCATTCGCACTGTACCTATGCTCTGACATGTACAGAACATATCAGATCCTTTCGAAACTGAAAGCAACTAGTACTGGTCAACAGCTTGACAGCTTACACAGGAACGATGCGGTGGCTAAACAGTGCTCTGCTAAATTCAACGTGGTTTACTGCCGTGATCAAAAGTGAAAATTACCAACACCATTGTACATGTACTATGAAAGACTTGTATCATAATTTAAAGACCTTTCTATTGAAAATGTGTCAGGGTTCAATCAGGGCGATTACTGGAGTGCAGGTATTAGTTGCAGCACGGAAGTTACCGCACTGTTTGACGGGGGTGGGGAACATGTTTTTCTTTCTGCTTTTTTTTGTTGTTGTTGTTTTTGTTTGTTTGTTTTTTGTTATTGTTTTTTTTGTTATTTGTTTGTTTTTTTTCTGACGATAATGATAGAAATACGCCCAGATGCTCGTACATTGGTTAATCTATTTGGGATCTTTAAGTGTGACGAAAGGAAAAATGTTTTGCTTTTTGCCTATGATGCCAAAGACATAATCTATGCCCTCACCCCCTCGCACTTATCAGATGACCATTAAAGGATCATCTAACTGAAAGCTTTTATTGCCTCTTACAATATTCAACGGGAAAAAATCAAAAGGGAAATTAAAATGAAACATAAAAAAAAAATTAAAGTTGTTTTACATTATTTTGACAACGTTATCTACTCCAGCTTTAAATGCTCTCACAATGAAAAAGCGGGGGATTATTCTCTCATCCGAAAACGATAAGTCACACAAAGTGGAAAACACTGTTTGATTGCTTATCTAATATCGTCATGACGAGTGACGCATACCACGACTTTATACCGATGACGTAACAATTAATGTTTACTGATAACATTCCAAAATATAAACATTACGTAATTTGTTTCAAGTTTTTTTACGCCCATTTTCTGTAGGTTTGACTCAGTTCTGTATGTTATCGATATATCATTAATTATTATTTGTTTTCATCTTTATATATTTTTGATAATGTACAATATCATTTGTACGGAGCCCCTAAGGTGACATTCTCGACACTTTTCCCCCGGCATTTAATTCGTTTTTACGAAATATTAATTCGTTTTTACGAAATATTAATTCGTAATTACGAAATATCAATTCGTAATTACGAAATATTATTTCGTTATTACGAAATATTAATTCGTAAAAACGAATTGTCATTTCGTAATAACGAAATAATAATTCGTTTTAACGAAATATTATTTCGTTTCTACGAAATATGATTTCGTTTTTACGAAATATAAATTCGTATTTACGAAATATTATTTCGTTATTACGAAATATTAATTCGTAAAAAACGAAATATTATTTCGTAATTACGAAATATTAATTCGTTTTTATGAAATCTTATTTAAGGTCATTTTGAGCTTGCTAAAGAACCTACTAATCTCACAAATCGGTCATTTACAAGCCTTGATCAACCTTTCGATTATATGCCGAATGGTTCTCAAGTTATTATATTTAAGTGAACAGGGTTTTTGAGTGAGAAGTCATTCTCTATCCAAACCCTATTGTCAAATACATGTTCCTATCAGCAATGTTTTAATGTTTGAGGCAATCTTTTATGACATGTTTCTTTAAAACAGAAACATGCTATATTATTCCGTTCTTTTATCATATACATTAGTAAAACTAATGGGACGAGGGGGTGGGGGGTCCAGACTTTCACTAATCTAATCAGTTTAAACAAATTAGAAATGTCCGTGTTTGGATTTGAAGCACAGGACCCCCATTTTAACTAAATTTTCCTAGCGCGATACTATCACGGCTGTGGCTCAGCGCTATTATTTTAATTTATGTACAATAGTGTAAAGTTAAAAAACTGGGAGAACAAAAATCACTATTTATATTGCATGTACATGCCTTATATTCAGTGGGGAACTTAGTTTTGAGGCCTTATTTATAACTATTACCAAAACGATTTGAAACCCTACAAAAAATTTAATTCAGTTTTACGAAATATTATTTCGTATTTACGAATTATTATTTCGTAATTACGAAATAACATTTCGTTTTTACGAATTAATATTTCGTAAAAACGAATTAATATTTCGTAAAAACGAATTATAATTTCGTAATTACGAATTATTATTACGTAAAAACGAATTAAGTTCCGGGGAAAAAAGTGTGGAAAATGTCACCTTAGGGGCTCCGTACATTTGTTTTGGCGTTTTAGGTTTTTTTTGTGTCCAATATTTAATTTGTCGACTACCTAGCTCCTCGTTATGATCTCCCACACCCTAACCCCCGCCACCCCCACCACCCTCCGTTTTACTGAAGTAACCAATCGGCTTATTGAATGTGTTGTTGCATGTATTGGATTTCCATAATTTATTTATGAATAATACATAATGTATTTGGGGATTTTTTTTTATTTCCGTTCTTGTCTTTTTTATGTTTCGGTTTAAATTATCAGACAGTCTAAAGATTAACAAGAACAAAAGCAGCGTCAGATAGATTGTACCAAAGAAGGTCACCTTTGTATTATTAACTTTTTATTGACATTGTAATGACGACTATATACCCCCGTAGGTTAAAGGGACATTATGTCTCGGCTGCAAATCTATATTTTTGTTAATTCTTTAGAAATATCAAACATGTGTGATTAAGAGAAAATAAGATTTTTAACAGCAAAAGAAGTAGCACTGGACTATAATGTGTTGTAAACACAAAATACTCATTCACTGTCATTATACAATTTGTCAAGAAAGCAATATTAGCAAAAGATATGTATATGTATATGGCAATTATGTATATGGCAATGATTTTTTTTCTTTTTGTTTTTTTTTTCTTCTTCTTCTTTGGAAAAAAGTCACAAGATACCAAAAATAAAAACGTTTTAAGAGATAAAAAATTATGGAATTTCCGAGGCAAAATATGCCTTTAAGAAGTATTGCCGTAACCTCCCTTTGTTATAAAAAACAAGTATTGCAACGTTATCTCCCTTTTTAATAAAATCCCCGTTTGTAAAGAAGTATCGCAACTTTACCTCACAGGTGCTTGAAACAAACTTTTTTATGTTCTGTATGGGCTTTATACTATAATATCTTAATATACATATATATGCCGATTATGTAAAATATTTGATTCATATGTGACTAGCGCCCAGTTGCAGTGAACTATTTATATTTAGTATCTATGGTGGCTGATTTGGAACGCTTTTGTGTGTCGTGTTGGCGCTAGCGACAAAAAACAAAGCGCCAAACGGCGCGTTGTCGGACTTTCGTCTTGTCGTCCTGTCGCTAACAATGTACGCAAAACGGCGCGTTGTCGTGCGGCGTCTTGTCGCGATATGTATCACATTGATTGGCTCACATCGCGTTGACGCGCCGCATGACAACGCTCCGTTTGGCGTGCTTCGCTAGAGACAAGACGATAGCACGACAACGCGCAATGTACCAAATCAGCCACCATAAGTATCGGAAATAACCAAGTCGCATAGATACGGCATTGCTATTTATAATAGGCAATAAGGTATTTAAAAGAAACGCGTGTACACAAATTTGCAAATTTATATCTTTATCTCTACCTGGAGTAGCCGGACATTAATTCAAATCTGAAAGATGACTTAATGATTTACTATTTACTGATAATAAAAAAAAATGTTTTGCGTTTCTACAAATAGTTTTTATCCCAAAGAGACACTTAAGAATAAAGCAAGTAAATTTACACTCATTGCTTTGTACTGGTTGGCTCCAGGAATGGTTTAGAGAGTGTTTCAATAAGCGTATAGCTTTCAACGTAATCGAACTAAAATAAAGTGGTATGAATTAAAAATTAATGGCACATTCTGTATTAAAAAACAAATAGTTACTCCTTTAGAAAGCGGAAAATTTAATTCTATAATGTTAAATAATATTTTCTTTAGAGAAATGTAGATGCTTTTTACCTAAAAAAAAGTCGCGGTAAATGTGAAATAATTTGTCTTAAAAGTAGCAAAAACAAAGTAGTGTTTTGTCGTCCATATAAATAATTTTACTTATTGCCAAAAAAACAACTTACAGTTGCGGTAACTGGCCAATGAGTAACATTTTTGATATTATAATGGTACGCAAAATAAAGTTCTTGAAGAATCAAATTAAAACCATTTTTGAGGCTTACTTGGCCTCTAAAGTGGCATGACATACTCAAATTTTTATTGAAGGGAGATAATCATGTTATATTATAATGTTTATTAGTTGTCCTAGTTTTCTCCCTTAAACGGGCACTTGTAATAACTGTTTTCATATCGCAATGTTTCTTTTCAACGCTTAAAACATTGTAAGTTTATGAAAATATGGTCCATGAATATACAGTTCATGTTGACATGCTACTTAAATAGGTAACCTCAGCAGATCTCCTTTAGGAAGAGATGCATGGCTTGAAATGTTTCCAAAGATTCATTATTGCTCTAAATATCGATCTCTAATTTCTATGTTTAAGGCCTCCTAATTAGCTAACATGTCCGTCAATGTTATTACAGCTAAGTTATAATCCTGAATTTATGTCTGTTATGTTTGTCCAAATGTTTTTCATTTTATCAGTTCGTGTATTTGGAAATATAGCGTTATGCAACTTTTATACCACCTTAGACTATTCGTTCTGGATAAAATTATACTTATATGTTTTGTACCTTTATCAATTCGTCTTTTATTTTTTGGATACTATAATTTCAATATGTATATCAAATGAAACAATTGTTGAATTATTGCATTGATTACTGATAACTTATTTTGTTTTTCGCTGATCATTGCCTTATTTGTGGGTGTATTACAATAGGTAATCACAGTTAGAATGAAGTCATTATTCAATAAATCATTTATTAAAAGTTATAATACAAAGGAAGTGGTTATGCAGATTTCTTAATTATTAATTAATCGTTGGAATTGATGTGTATGATTCGTTTCCATCTGGAAGATATTTCTAAAACTGTCAGCTGAAATGCACTTTTGTATGTACAAATCCGATATTTGAGAGCAACAATTTTCTTGGTCAACAAAAGTTTTAATTCACCTTTTAAAAATGATACAATTTACAAATATTCTTGATTAAGATTAGAAAAGATTAATTACTTTCGACATAACTTGCATCAAAAGATGCCACGGACACACAGTATTGGACTGTGCTGCTTCGCAAAATGGACGTTACGTCATTTCAATAATATGACGCACCGCACTCAACGTTAATATTCTTTAACGCAGGAATATGAAAAACGTAGAAATTGTGGAATATGAAGCCGTTAGGAGCAACGCGGTAGGCAAACGGACAAATACATTATTCTAGAAAATACAAGGAAAATTGAGTACTAATAAGCGCATACTGATTCTATTTAAAACATTCCATCGTGTGATAATCACTGTTGATTAACACGAAATTAAGTGTTAATGATTCGGTCATGGATAATGGCTCGGCCGTGGGTATCCCACAATTAAACATGCGTTATTCATACATACTGTGATTACAGTGATGAAACATTTTCTGCATAATGGTACAGCAAGGGCTTAACGAAGTATTGTTGCTATCGTTACATATATGAGGAACTTCTTGTATTCTTCGCAACGCCAAAATTGCACTTTTGACCACAGACATCAGAAAACGAAGATGATGTGATTTGACAAGATGTTAGAATGGTCTATTTACGAGGTACGGTAGATTAATGTTATCTCATAGCCTAATTTACTATTACATTTTTATCCGAGTACTCCATAAGAAAACATGGAGCTAACAGCAAATTCGATAACGCACACTTTGAGCATTATTTACCTTTTTTTCGTTTTCCGAAATATTTAAATCAAATCATGTTTAATTTTTATCGAAATGTTATCTTTGTCGCAACCATGGCCAAATAAAGAATACTGAAGTAGACCAGTTTTTTATTCTTAATCTGACATTAATTGTTCTTTGCCATTAAACGTCCCTGGAAAACTGTGATACGATTCAAACGTTTTCAAGATAACTTAATAATTTGGTGATAGTCATAGATGTCTTTATGCTTATTTGAACCGTCCAATAGCATTTCTTATTACAAAAATTAACTGGTATAATTCGGACGTGCAGACTGACAAATCTCTTCAGAAATTGGAAAAGAATGTTAATAAAAAACAGTAGGGTTTAAAGAGTTGTGTGGAAAAGTCAACTCCTTTTGAAAATTAATAAAATCGGTAGGGTTTCAGGAGTTGTGTGGAATGCTCAACTCCTGTGAATGTTAATACAAGTAGAAAAATCAACTTCTTTTGAATATTATTATAAGTGGAAAACTCAACTTCTTTTGAATGTTAATAAAAGCAGTAGGGTGTAAGGAGATATGTGCACTACCCAACTCCTGTTTGTGGCAACTGATCATACCCATGCAACCAGTGCAGACAGACCAAGATCAGCCAGCACAACCGTGCCATCCGACGATGGTCTTTCCTGATCGCTGTTTCAGTCCATTCTAATTTTGAATCTTTTTCTAAACGAGGAAAAGTTTAGTTTAGACAGAGAGGTGAATAAGTTCATTAAACATATTTAGCGCGGCAAGAGTTAAATTTGTTTCCGATAAATTTCTTTATTACCTACATGTTTATAACAATTTGTGACTGTTGTTTCAGACAATTGGTTCATAAGGGATAAAACTACAAAATTATAGAGCTGATATGAAAAAATGAAACTGAATACAAGTGATATTCTTCCTAAATTTGCTTATTTATTTTCTTTTCCTTATTGTTTTCATACATTTTGTGTGTTGTTTTTTTATCGAAATGTTTTTGTAATATTGCATAGTAAATCTGGTAAAAAGGAACTTTGCTTTTAAATCTGGTAAAAAGGAACTTTGCTTTTCATCATATTTTTTCTCTGTTCTTATCTAAGCATATATTGGTAAGACATAATACATATTTTTAATTAAATATAACTAGTTTTTAGTGTCTGATATCATCGTTGAATACGTGCGGGAATTTAAATAGGATTAAACGAGGACCATAAACGGCCATCTTGTCGAGTACATTAATGATAAGATAACATCGATAAATATTTCGAATTCTTAAATAATTTAATTCTTAAATAATCATGAATAATTATTAGTTATTTAACCGACTATTTATTTTATCTCTTCTCCTTTAGATCATATGACCACGCAGGGATAAATAGTTACTGCAATTCTAATGCCGAAACCCTTAAAGTCAGCTAGGGCATACACTGGGCGCAATTTTATGAAACATTTGGCATTTGTTTCAAGCGTAACACTAAGTTACTCATATGTAACGCTTGTAAATTCAGTAACATTTGTAACATCTTTCCTTGTATATTGATCAAATTGTGTGCACATTATTCGTGTATATTTTTTTTATTTAATCTCAACTTTCGTAACATTTGTAACAAAGCTGTAACAACTATGTAACAAACTTGTGACAACTATGTTACCCTATTTATTCCGATTCCTTAAAGGCAACCCCTCAGCCAAGGAATATTAACTTCCAGTCTGGCAAGATATATACAATTTCAGGAAAGAGATTGGCTCTTCAATTTAACTAATGAGTGTACCATTGCAATTTCAGAGTATGAAATGTGCATAAAAAGTGGATATTTTTCGAGAGTGTTTCAATAAGCTTATAGCCTCCAACATTATCGAACTAAAATATATTTGTTTAAAACGAAAAAAATGATTAAACAACATAAAAGTGTGTATTGAGACATACGATGATTATTTTCAAGTACAGAACATAAAATAATTATCAGAACTGAACTCGTTTCAATATCAACAGCAAGCTACTTTATTTCTGAGCATGCTGCGTAAAATGTTCCGATGTTTTCTTTTTTCATAACTTTGTCCGAGAGATATTGATACAATACTAAAACAAAGAAATATGTTATTTCAAAAGATGCACGCACTGCGTGCTTCATGTAAAAGTGGCGTTAAGCCACTCGAAATGTCGGGAGATGATAAACCTGTGCAATATAGAATCTTTATTTGTTGATACTAGAGTGTTTATGTCAACCAACCGTTGTCGCGTATACAGCTGGCCCTCTATCATAAATATAGAAATCATGGTACTGGTGATTTTAAACTTTAACCAGATGTGTAAAGTTGGCGACTTGGCAGCTTGCGGCGTAAGTAGAAATTAGCAAATACCTTAATCGGTAACCCAAAAAAGTCATGCGATCATCAACCCATGGAATTGCCAAGCTTAGAATTTGGAACATCTGATTCTGAGTTTATTAAAGTGTATACAAATATTGGGCTATCAATAAAATAGAGCCTGGTCAGACTGCACAAGTGTCCATGCCAGCCTGACTCTGTACTGGTGGAAAGGCACTTACGGTTCCAGCAAATTAAGGGTTAATGAATGAAAGAAAATCGCAAATTGCAATTTTATTTGGACGCAATGCATGTTTGGATAAATACACACAAACAATATTAATACAGATATATAAATAATTGTAAAATTTCTAAAGATGATATGATTACATTCATATAAATTAAACAATTATATAAATAAAAATAAGTTAAATACGGCGTTAAAAACAGACAAAAACCAACCAACCAACAAACAAACATGATTTTTTATTTTTATTATTTTCGATTTACAAAATATATTTGTTGGGTTAACGCTAATATGGCGCCTTTCGCTTTTATTGGAAATAACCAAGCTTGTTTTGTAATTGACAGATATTCGTTCGTCGTTTTATACCCTTTAAACTATTGATAACAGAATTTATACATCTTATACAAGGAAAGTAATACAAAACAGGACATGAAATTATTTCATTTTATTGACCTGATATTGTTCGATAAATTTGACGCAAAGAGAATTTTTTTTGTTTTAAGAGAATGATACTTATGATAACCTTTATATAACCTAAAATAAATAAGGAAAATTTCTTTAATGTGTTGTTTGAATAACGATTAAAAATACCTTTTACTTTAAATTATCTTTATAGATAGATTCACCAAGTAGTACCCCGATTTTTGCAATATTCAACCGTGGTGGTAGGGGTCTCTTCTCAATACTCTGTACACTCGTATAATTAAAAAAAATCAAATAAATAAAAAAATATAAAAGAAATAAAAAATATAAAAAAAACATTGAAAACAAAATGAAGAAACATATAAATTTAACATTTATATTAAAAACAAAAAGTTTTATAATCTTACATGATGGTGATAGAATTGTGATTTTTTTTATATTACCTTATATATTATATATGTATATTCGGAATGACCTTTACAATGGCAATCAGGCGAAATAATACGTATTTTGTAAAAAAAAATAGCATTGTAAATTTTGTATAATTCCTTGTTAAGGACTTCGTGAAGTTGTTTTATCTAAAATATTTTTTTCTTTGTAAACAATCAATGTTCATTTTGAATCCGACAAAAGTAAATGAAATAAGTGCAATTGAATAAATGTTTGTTAGTGCTATATGTCTTTTTTACATCACAGAATGATTATTTAATTGTTGTTGTTTCGTTTCCTTTTGAACAATATCAAATGTCACCTTGTTTCTTTGGATGAATCCTTTCACAGTGGCGTAGGCCTCCGCTACAGCAAGAACAGGCAATAGACCTTGTGATAGAAAACCTAAAATGACTCTATTCAAAACCGAATATTTCCTAGCGCAAAGCGACATGAAATTACCGAAAGCAAGTAATACAAACACGTTAAATGTTAAAAGAGCAAAGAGGAATACCTGCCACCTTTGCAGTGGGATAGGAAACCAAATTGAAACAACTGTATTAATTTGTAACATTTGTCCATAATAGTGTGCTGCTTATATGCATTAAAAGTACAAAACACTTGCAATATAGGGGTATTGAATTTCCCCAGACTATATGAAAATGACCTATAAACCATCGTTTTCTTTGTTTAACATAATCAGCCAACGAAAATGTACTTTTTTCTTTCATGACACCTTCGACAAAGTCAAATCTATAACCACTGTCCCAAGCAGCCAGTGCAAATCTAAGATCTTCGGCAATACTTTCCTTCGGTCCGAAGTCGAAGCCGATCTTGTCCTCGATTTTCATTTTTACAACAATGAAAGAACCTTTAAATCCAAACAATGGTCTATGGAAAAACTGTAAGGCCAGTCGAAACAATCCGTAGTCTATAGCAACTCGCATTCCATCAAGCAAGGTCGTTAGCCAATTTTCTATCCCGCTTTCACCATAAGTAATAACCCCTTGTCCTATGTCCGAGTTTGGATCAGAAACGAAATTAATTATTCCGTATAAGACACTTTCAGAAAGAAGTGTCTCTTCATCCAGGTGCACGATCCAATCATCTGGTGATAAAATGTTTATGTTTCGACCAAGACAATAGTGCAAAGCACGTGCTTTGAAGAGCGTGCCATTTGTAGTGTGGTAATCACGTGGTACTACCACTTCTCTGACGTAATTTGACGGCTGAATCCCCAACGCTGCATCGGTTACTATTTCAAACTTAAAATTAGTAATTCCAAAATGTTTACATGTCTTAATATTCCGCCGTGTAACCTCTGCTACAAGATTTGGAAAAAGTCCACGTGTAACTACCCGAAAACAAATAAATGGCTGTAGATTTCTACTCCTAAGTTTTCTTGTCACTTGTTTGAAAGGGTTGTACAGAACTATTCCAAACATGTTAAAGAAGGCTATTGGTACATTTAGATAGATCGAGATGGTCATACAGTACAATAATATTGTCCATATGTACCCATATTTTTGCACGGCATCCAATATTGTTGGCCCAGATTCGTCGTAAAACTTTTCACATACTGCAGATGAAACATAACAATAGATCCCTATGAATATCAAGAAAAATATTCGGTAAATTGTGTGCCGAGTTCGCTTTATTGTTGTTTTAACTTTCCTTCTTAATGATCGCATTTTTCTTTTCCCGCCAAAATACTACAACTGTAATTCTGATAAATGTTTATTCGGATGAATGTTAATTTTATTAATGTTAATTCAGATTAATGTTAATGCGGTCACTTAATTAATAATTTATTCCGTCGTTAATCATATATATCCCATTTTTGATAATTATTTATATGGATGTCTTAAACTTCTGGATTTTAACTGTTATAGGATAAGTATAAGATTCCAATATCTAACCTTTGTCAAATGTTTTACTTCTTTGTCTTTAAAACAAATTTTAACTTTCACAATTACTCGGTTAAATGAACTATGTTGAGTTTTAAGCTAAACATGACAAGTGTTATCATTGTATTGACCAATCAGAAGAGTAAGATAAAAAGGCACTTTTACCACGAATCGCTTATCGTTCGTAACCTAAAATGCTCATTGCCTAATCTAGCAACGGTTTTTGATAAAAAGGGCCTTTAGAATAAGTACCGTATTATTTATACAAGAAAAATAAATGACCAAAAGATAAATTAATCAAAATTAACGTACGTACTTCGTTAGTAACAGGGTAAAATATGTGAAACAGAGCATGTATTGCGTTGATATCGAGTTGAAAATATGGTATTAAACTAATATGTGAAGCATAGCACTTACTGCGTCAATAACGGGGTAGAAATATGGTGATAAACTTATATGCGAAACATTGCACTTACTGCGTTAATCACGTGATAGAAATATGGTGTTGTACATTGTCTTTTTTCTTCTTCTTTTTTTAAAATAAAGTTTCATTTTTTCATGCTTTATTGCATGTTATCCTTTTTTATTGCTTTGAACAAACAAAATGAGAACACTTAAGTGGTTATTCTTGTAAAGTTATATATCTTAAATTGTTGAATTAGCTCCACAGAGGCCAAAAAAGCTTTAAATTATTACAAATGTAAACTAGGGCACTTAAAACGGAAAACCTTACAAATAAATATTCAAAAATATACAGAGTTAACATTGAATATGATTCTTAGCCCTATTAGAAATCAAGGCGTTTAAACGCCTTTAAGTCATTTTGCATAGTTTTTTGTTTTTGTTTTTTCTTTTTGTTTGTTTTCTTTTTTTTAAAAAACAACCCCCCCCCCCCGTACGGAGTGAGCAAATGGTCTGAAATTTTGCTTACATGTTATTGATCGAGAGATAGACAAATCTAGAGATAAAAAATGCTTGTCCCGTCTTGTAAAAACACTTAAATGGAGTCCTTCTGATCGCTTCCCTGACAGGGTGTTAGAAAACCCTGTGTATTTCAATCTACATATTTATTTACTGTCAATCACGAGTTAAATAGTTATACTCATTCAATGAAATCAAAAAGAAAGAATCTGACCAACAACAACAACAACAACAGCAGCAGCAGCAGCAATAAAAACATCATCAACAACGATGAATGATTTGAAGTTACCGGCCTGGGAAACTTTTACTCTTTGTTCTTTTTACTCTTTTCTTATTTTGTATTTTAGTAATGTGCTTCGCTTTTTATATTCATTTAAAGTTCAAATCGGAAAATGTAGTTCGTGCTAATCAGACCTTCTTTCCGAATATATTGCATATACATACATGTACATCACTTATAGATTATGGCAGGTACAAATTACAATTTTACAGTTTATGGGATGGGACCACTATTTGATTGTTGAAGTTTTTGAGGATGATAACAATGGTACGCCTTCCTAGAAAAAGCGGCTGTGTATATAGTGAGACTAGGATTGGAGCACCACACTAAATACCGTATTCCGGTATATACCGGACAAGGCGCTTGAATGATAAAATGCTAAAATCTTGTCTTTTTACCCAACGGAATGAAATTTAACAGGTCTAATTAATCTTTTCACACCGAATTAAGTACGATAATGAAGGAAAAATGTAAAAATCGGCGAAATAAAAACGATATTTGTCTATTTTGTGATCATGATTTCTGCAAGCGTCTAGAGGTACTGCTCCAATCCTGTATTGAGTTAAATGCATAATTATGTGCTGAAATCGGATGAGTTTCGGGCAAGGACAAAGTGTGTTTGCACCACTTGCTTTAGTGTATAAACCACGTGATGCTCTCTTTGTTGGTTATCTCCTATCTCTTTTTTATTTATTTATTTTTTTGTTTGTTTGATGAACACAATATTAATCATTAAAAGTAGGACACATGTAGTTTAGTCCTTTTTCTACATTTATTTAAAGAAGTAGAAGTAGACAATGTGCATTTTGTAATTATTGAGAAGAGGAATAGGAACATTTAGATCTGACAACGTCACAACTAATTACAGTTTATTTTCCTATGATTATCTAAATAGGTTAAGTAATCAAATATAAGAATTCTTGGAATTAAACTACTTGTACATAAATTAGCGTTCTTAGTGTGTATAAATCAGACTGCCAAGTGTTTGAATGTTATTTCTCTTTTGTACGAGTATAATAGGCAAAAATGATAAAGTTTTCCAGTCACAATATGAAATCCCAGAATAAATGAACCAATGTTTGTGCATCTGAAATTGACTACACCCCTTCGTACAAACGAGATAGTCTCGTGTTTCGATTCTCTTTCTATCACTTATATCATTATTTTATTTCCATCAACATCACACATTTGAACTCGGATGATTTTATTTATATATTGAATAAGATGGTCAGTGGGAATGTTAGATATGGTATATTATGCCAGTACAGTAAAACCTCCACAGAGCGACACCCTTTTTGGTGAAAGGTGGTGCTTTAGACAGGTGAAATATATAATGAAATCATACCTTACCTGCATGAGAATTGATACTGTTGTTGCAAAGAGTTTACCGCTTAACAGAGGGTCAGTCTGCGAAGGTTGCACTTTGTTTGTGACCAAAAGACTCGATCAATCGAGTCTGCAAAATTCGCATATTGACTTTCGCATAATTTCCCGTTCGGACTCTCCTTTGAAAATGATGTCCGTGAAGTACACGGGCTAACGGGCTAGCGGTCTAGCGGACTAACAGTGTGAACTGAGCGGTCTAGCAGTCTAGCGGACTTACAGTGTAAACTGGGCGGGCTAGTAGTCTAGCGGGCTAACAGTGTGAACTGGGCGGGCTAGCAGTCTAGCAGACTAACAGTGTGAACTGGGCGGGCTAGCAGTCTAGCGGGATAACAGTGTGAACTGGGCGGGCTAGCAGTCTAGCGGAATAAGCTCTAAATCTTAATTAACAGATTAAAATGAAAACGTTATGATACATATCCTAGCAGTGTGACGTTGGCGGGCTAACAGTGTAGCGGGCTAGCAGTGTGAACTGGACAGGCTGGCGGGCCAGCGGGCTAAACTTTAATACTTAATTTGAATGAACATTAAAACCTCATGATACATTTCCTAGCAGTGTGAAGTGGGCGGATTAACAATGTAGCGGGCTAGCAGTGTGAACTGGGCGGGCTGGCGGGCCAGCGTGCTTAACTCTTAAACTTGACTGATTCGACATTTAAGCCCCATGATACATTTCCTAGCAGTGTGAAGTGGGCGGGCTAACGGTGTAGCGGGCTAGCAGTGTGAACTAGACGGGCTGGCGGGCCAGCGGGATAATTTTTAATACTTTATTGAATCCATATTATATCCTCATGATAAATTACCAAGCAGTGTGAAGTGGGCGGCCTAACAGTGTAGCGGGCTAGCAGTGTGAACTGGGTGGGCTGGCGGGCCAGCGGGTTAAACACTATAACTTAACCAATTGAACATGAAAACGTTATGATACATTACCTGGCAGTGTGAAGTGGGTGGGCTAACAATCTAGCGGGATAGCAGTGTGAACTGGGCGGGATAACGGGCCAGCGGGATAAATTTTAATACTTAATTGAATCCATATTATATCCTCATGATAAATTACCAAGCAGTGTGAAGTGGGCGGGCTAACAGTGTAGCGGGCTAGCAGTGTGAACTGGGCGGGCTGGCGGGCCAGCGGGCTAAACTTTAATACTTAACTGATTCAACATGAAAACGTTATGATACATTACGTGGCAGTATGAAATGAGCGGGCTAACAGTATAGTGGGCTAGCAGTGTGAACTGGGCGGGCTTGCGAGCCAGCGGGCTAAACTTTAATACTTAGTTGAATCAACATGAAAACCTTATGACACATTTCCTAGCAGTGTGAAGTGGGCGGGCTAACAGTGTAGCGGGATAGCAGTGTGAACTAAGCGGGCTGGCGGGCTAGCGGGATAAACTCTAAAACTTAACTGATTCAACATGAAAACGTTATGATACATTACCTTTCAGTGTGAAAAGAGCGGCCTAACAGTGTAGCGGGCTATCAGTGTGAACTAAGCGGGCTGGCGGGCCAGCGGGATAAACTCTAAAACTTAACTGATTCAACATGAAAACGTTATGATACATTACCTGGCAGTGTGAAATGAGCGGCTAACAGTATAGCGGGCTAGCAGTGTGAACTGGCGGGCTGGCGGGCCAGCGGGCTAAACTTTAATACTTTATTGAATCAACATTAAAACCTCAAGATACAGTTCCTAGCAGTGTGAATGTGAAGTGGGCGGGCTAACAGTGTAGCGGGCTAGCAGTGTGAACTGGAAGGGCTGGCGGGCCAGCGGGCTAAACGTTAATACTTAATTTAATAAACATTAAAACCTTATGATACATTTTCTAGCAGTGTACGCTCGGCGAGCTAACAGTGTAGCGGGCTAGCGTTACAAATTCAGCGTGCTAGCAGTTTAGTGGTCTAAATTCCATACTTAATTATTTTAACACTAAAACGTTATGATGCATTTGCTGGCAGTGTGAAATGAACGGGCTAACAATGCTTGTTTCATATGGTATACACGATCCTTGAGAATTGTCACAAATATGTACACTAAAGTTTTTAAATCTGTATTGACATTCAAATGATGTATTATATACAGAAAAAACAACAATCTTAACTGAAACAGAAACAAACTCTGCAACATAAGGTTTTAGTAGGGCAATCAAATGTAGAACCTCATGTAGTGAAGCAGAAGCTGCACCAGAGATACATACATAGGTGTATATTTCGTACAATGACAGAAGCTTGTACATAAATATAAGGAATCTAGCAATTTATTTAGGAGCGGATCTGTGGTATGGTGGTTAATACATATATATATAATCCAGGGGTCTTGAGTTCGATCCTCCGCTCATCCGTAGCATTACCAACAGTCTTTCGTATGGGACTTTAAAGCGAGGTCCCGTGTATCGGTGCTTTACACCGGGCACATAAAAGTTCCAAGTATGCTTCTGAAATGGGCCATCTTCTGTACTGCCTGCACTATCTTCACAAATCTAATTACGAATGTCTAATTGTGAAAAACCACAAAGCGTCGGCATACAGATACCGACAGATGTACCATCAGAGTTTCCTCACTATCTGGGGATTTTACGTGGAATTGATTGTGCTTGAAGTATAACAGTTTTGGTTTCAGTACTTCATAGAGCAATTATGAATATTAGAACAAATCAGCAAACGTCTGCTATTGCTAAATGCAGTTTTGAAAATAAGATATTTAAATGTGCCACTCACATTTTTGTATGCCGTACTGAGTGTCATTTTAAGCTGTACACTTTAATCAGGTACCTGGACTTCATTGCGCAAAAGACTGGGTCAAATGTATTCCAGATTTTGAGAAAGTTTTCAATGCAAATAAACTTAGTTGTTTCAAATAAAAGATTATTTGTTTTCGTTCCAATTCTCACGTGTCAGAGTCTCTTACACCCCGTTACTTAACGATACGAACTGGTGTAGCATAGTGAAATCCCCTCTGGCACGCAAAAATGCTACATTCATTAGGCTGGCCAATTCCACATAAAATCCCCATATAGTGAGGAAACTCTGATGGTACATCTGTCGGTATCGGTATGCCGTCGCTTTGTGGTTTTTCACAATTTGACATTCGTAATTAGATTTGTGATGATAGTGCAGGGAGTACAGAAGATAGCCCATTTCAGAAGCATACTTGGATCTTTTATGTGCCCGGTGTAAAGCACCGATACACGGGTCCTCGCTTTAAAGTGCCATACGAAAGACTGTTGGTAATGTTAGGGAGGAGCGGAGGATCGAACTCAAGACCCCTGGATTA
This sequence comes from Ruditapes philippinarum, assembly GCF_026571515.1. Taxonomy (NCBI): domain Eukaryota; kingdom Metazoa; phylum Mollusca; class Bivalvia; order Venerida; family Veneridae; genus Ruditapes; species Ruditapes philippinarum. The sequence continues at coordinate 150,000 of NW_026864579.1, forward strand.
TATATATATATATATATATATATATATATATATATATATATATATATATATATATATATATATATATATATATATATATATATATATATATAATATATATATATATATATTAAACACTATTCCACAGATCCGCTCCTAAATAAATCGCTAGATTCCTAGATGTCCTTGTATTTATGGACAGGCTTCTGTCATTGTACGGAATATACACCTATGTATGTATCTCTAGTACATCTTCTTCTTCACTACATGAGGTGCCCTACTACTAAAATCTTATGTTGCAGTGTTGTTTTTCTGTTTCAGTTAAGATTGTCGTTTTTTCTGTATATAATACATTACTTGAATATCAATACGGATTTTAAAACATTTAGTGCACATATTTGTGATAATTCTCAAGGAACGTGTATACCATATGAAACAAGCATTGTTAACCCGTTCATTTCACACTGCCAGCAGATGCATCATGACGTTTCAGTGTCAAAATAATTAAGTATGGAATTAAGACCACTAGACTGCTAGCACGCTAAATTTGTACCGCTATCCCGCTACTCTGAGCTTATACTGCAAGGAAATGTACCATAAGGTTTTAATGTTCATTCAAATAAATATTAAATTTTATCCCGCTCGCCCGACAGCCCGTCCAGTTCACACTGTCAGCCCGCCCACTTCACACTGTCAGGTATTGTATCTTAACGTTTTCATGTTCAATCAGTAAGTTTAAGAGTTAAGCCCGCTGGCCCGCCATCCCGCCCAGTTCACACTGCTATCCCGCTACACTGTTAGCCCGCCCACTTCACACTGCCAGGTAATGTATCATAACGTTTTCATGTTCAATTGGTTAAGTTTTAAAGTCTAGCCCGCTGGCCCGCCAACCCGCCCAGTTCACACTGTTAGCCCGCTACACTGTTAGCCCGCCCACTTTACACTGCTAGGAAATGTATCATGAGGTTTTCATGTTGATTCAACTAAGTTTTAAAGTTTAGCCCGCTGGCCCGCAAGCCCGCCCAGTTCACACTGCTAGCCCGCTATACTGTTAGCCCGCTCATTTCACACTGCCACGTAATGTATCATAACGTTTTCATGTTGAATCAGTTTAGTATTAAACTTTAACCCGCTGGCCCGCCAGCCCGCCCAGTTCACACTGCTAGCCCGCTACACTGTTAGCCCGCCCACTTCACACTGCCAGGTAATTTATCATGAGGTTTTCAATGTTGATTCAACTAAGTATTAAAGTTTAGCCCGCTGGCCCGCTGGCCCGCTGGCCCGCCCAAGTCACACTGCTAGCCTGCTATACTGTTATCCCACTCATTTCACACTGCCACGTAATGTATCATAACGTTTTCATGTTGAATCAGTTAAGTATTAAAGTTTATTCCGCTGGCCCGCCAGCCCGCCCAGTTCACACTGCTAGCCCGCTACACTGTTAGCCCGCCCACTTCACACTGCCAGGTAATTTATCATGAGGATATAATATGGATTCAATTAAGTATTAAAGTTTAGCCCGCTGGCCCACCAGCCCGCCCAGTTCACACTGCCAGCCCACTACACCGTTAACCCGCTGACTTCACACTGTCAGGTAATGTATCATAACGTTTTCATGTCGAATCAGTTAAGTTTAAGAGTTTATCCCGCTGGACCGCCAGCCCGCCCACTTCACACTGCTAGCCCGCTACATTGTAAGCCCGCCCACTTCACACTGCTAGGAAATGTATCATGAGGTTTTAATGTTCATTTAATTTAGTATTTAAGTTTAGCCCGCTGGCCCGCCAGCCTGCACACTTCACACTGCTAGCCAGGTACACCGTTAGCCCGCCCACTTCACTCTGCTAGGAAATGTATCATAACGTTTTCATGTTCATTCAATTAAGTTTTAAAATTTAGCCTGCTGGCCCGCCAGCTCGCCCAGTTCACACTGCTAGCCCGCTACACTGTTAGCCCGCCAACTTCACACTGCTAGGATATGTATCTTGACGTTTTCATGTTTAATCTGTTAAGATTGAGAGTTTAGCCCGCTAGACTGCTAGCCCGCCCAGTTCACACTGTTAGCCCGCTAGACTGCTAGCCCGTAAGCCCGCGTACTTCACGGAAATTTGAAAATGTTATATTTAAATATTGATTTTTAGATTTTGAAGACATTTACTAAATCAGGCAAGAACGCGGTGACAATACAATCCTTAAATGACGCCTTTTACACTGTTATACTATAAAATGAAATTAATTTTCCTTTCAAATTTGGATAATTTATAGCACTTATATCTTGAAGGTACACATAATGATACTTGACTGATCTAAATAGTTGTGCAGGATACAGACACAACAATGCGCTAGTAATTTGCCTGTATTGCTGCGTGACTTTTTTAAGGATTTTATTTTGAATTAAAGTCTTTCTCATAAAAAAAGACATAAGCTATTTTATAGTGTTTTTTTTTCGTTTTGTAAAACGAGATCGCCCCGCCCCCTTGGAGATTGGAAAAGAAATTATATCATCGTGACATTTCAATACTACGTATTACTCATTTTGGAATGTTGGGTTTTCCCCCAAAATAAAAATTAGACCAGCGGCAACCAAAATAAATAAATAAATAGAATTTCTATTTATTTATTTACTTTGGTTGCCACTGGTCTAACTTTTACTTGCGGGAAATACCCAACATTCCAAAATAAGAATTACGTAATATTGAAATGTTACGATCCCAATTTTAAATATCTCTACTTGTAAATATATTCATGGTGTCATTGCTATAAAAACATGTGCAAATATCAAAAAATAAAGAAAAAGACTTATCATTTATAGAAACAAAATGTTATGAGGTCATTTTTCATGCCTACAATTCTGAATTCCCTGGGTCGACTTCACTGCTGTCATACCTATATTTAATAGCTTTTGCAGTTTCGTACTCGTCAAATATAATCAGTATTGTATTCAACAATGTATAATGACCTCTTTATTTCACAGCATCATTGCTATAACTTACTTCACTTTAAGAGCAATATGGGGTTAATCATGCAATATGGAAGTTTTGACTCCGTATATAAAATCACGGTTTTAGGGAATACAATAAAAATTCGATATGGAGCTTTTGGACTCTGAAAAAGAAATCGAGGCTAAAAGTTGTAAAACATGGAAATATTTTTTACTTTTCTTCCTATATTATTTACATTTTTTTCTTAAACTTTTCTATTTATTTCGGTATATATAACAAATGAGTTTGACATGCAATGGTACTTGAGTAATAAAAGGAAACTTTAATCCGCACTCTGACTTCGCATTTCAATACAAATAAACACGGAGTAAATACACGGAGTATTTGTATTAGTTAATGCTTAGAGATTAAACTATTTTGTCCCTAATTCATCTTTAAGTTCATTTTTGAATTTAAAAAGGATAGTTTTCTGACGATAACTAGATTATTTTCATTTAAACAAGTAAGGAAACGGGAAACTTTTTCACAGTTGAGTTAAGAACATGAATTTCCTAAGGTTGACTTCTTTATCATGATTTGATAATAATCAATGAAAAAAATATTTATTGTAGTAACTCAATATTTGTAAAGAAATAAATCAACGGAAAACTAACCTTCTTTAGATATAAATATTGATCAATAACTGTAAACAGAACTTACAAAGGCCCGGTCACACAGCCCTCCACGGGCGTATCGCGGCCGAATAACGGCCAAAAATTTCTGCCCGTGAAGCAGACGCTGTTGGACGCTTTGAGGTCGCGATAAAGACGCGATACAGCCGTTCTTTACCCGTCGTTACACGCGGTAAGAAATTCACACGCGGTTGGCCGCGCGAAAAACTTTTTTGGCTGCCCAAAAATTTAGACCGCGGGTAATCGCGGGCGGTACACGTGGTCCACACGCGGTAAAGACGCGGTACTGACGCTGAACGACCGTGCTAGGAATTGCTACGGCCGCGGTTAAGACGTGGTTACACGCGGTAGGACGCGAAATTTGAGCGAGTAATCGCGGGTGGAGCACGGTCATAGCACGTTTGTTCCGCGTCTGTACCGCGTTGTTTTCACGTGCATTAGCGTCTGTACCGCGTGCAAGCACGGACAAATGCCTTTCTCCGCGTAAAAAGCGCGCCCCAATACCGGCCTTATCACGTTCAATTGCGTCTTGTACACGTCCCAAATACGATTGTCCACGGCCTAATCGCGTCCGTACAACGTCTGATTTAAGGTATATATAAAGCGCGATTTGCCAAGCATTCGTCAGTTGTGCCCCAGACGTCAAGGGGTGAACATGGATCCCCGTCACCGTAATGACCTAGTCTTGCTGCTCCAGTAGCATCAGAACCAAGTGGTACAGGTCCATCAGCTCCTCATTGACAGAAGTAGACGTAGGAGGATGAGGAGGGTGGTCCGGAACATCTGGATGCGCGACTGGATTGGCAGGAGACCTGTGCTGGGGCTGTACGATCGTCTCATGGTTGAGCTCCGTAATGAAGATCCAAGGGCCTTCCAGAACTTCATGAGAATGCCACCTGCCATGTTCGATGAAATTGTGCAGAGACTGACACCAGCCCTTACCAAGGAGACCACCAACTAGCGAGCACCCCTTGATCCAGGCCTGAAGGTTGCCCTCACCCTGAGGCACCTTGCTTCTGGCGCCAAGTACCGTGAGATGCAGTTGGAGGGTCCCTCACAACACCATCAGTCTGGTGTTGCGCGAAGTGTGTGCGGCCATCGTCGAGGAGTTCGGTGATGAGCTGCTCGCGCCACCACAGACTGTTGCAGAGTTGCGTCAGATTAGTGACAATTGGATGAACAGTTGGAACTTTCCGCATGTCATTGGTGCAATAGACGGCAAGTACATTGCCTGTAAATCTCCTGCCAACACTTCTTGCTCGCACGCTGCTGCTTCTTTTTCTTGGCCGGGGAACTTGACGTGGGCTTCTTCTTCGGTGCCATAGCTTGATCTTCACGGGACTGTGTCTTGAGCAGTTATGATTTCTACAGCCCGGTTCTGCTGCTTTATAATACACGTGGTAGGCCGCGGTACCGCCGCGCTTCACCCGCGATAAGGACGCGGAACAGTCGCCGCCGGCTTCTGTTCCGCGGGCATTCCACGGGTAAATCGCGGGTAAGCCAATTTTGCACATTTTCCACCACGGGCAACCGCGGGCAAAAAAAATCGCGAAATTTTACCCGCGATACAGACGCGAAAGGCTGTGTGACCGGGCCTGTACTGCATTAATTAAATTTTGTTTTTTTTGTTACACTTTTAAGAATTGAAGTATCAAAGTCAACACAAAATGCTCAAATCAGGCTATTCTAAGATTCAAGTTGGTCTGGCTCTGTAAGTATCTTATAGACATATTTTAACTGATTTACTAGAGGGGCCGGTAGTACACAAGTGATACATTGAGGTTTTTATATATTGCTGTGTACAATACTAAATACTATTACTGTCAAACCTATATTGGACGAGGCGCAAGTCGAAGCTAATACATGCTATGCACGTGTATACAAATCCAATATAATCAAAATGTATCCACCAATGTATTTTTACACCATTTTATTTAAATTAGACAGGACGGGGCTATTTTTATCTAAGAATGAAAATGAGGCTAGACGGAGTACAATAGTGTTTTGATATGGATATTTTGAACTCGGAAAAAAGCTGTATAGAGTACAAAACGGATCTGATATGGATTTTTTTAATTGGAAAAAAAGAAGAAAAAAAAACAACAACAAAAAACGAGGCTAAATTGATAAAAGATGGATCCAATAATTGATATTTAATTTATATAATACAATATGATTTCTCCCTATCACTTTCATATTTTTTATATATTTTCCCCTGAATTGCTTCTATAAAGGTAATATAGAAAAACGTGTTCTTGCAAGATTTTGTTTTAACGGTAGAAAATATCCCCCGTTGTTTAAGCAGCAATTATATAGTAATTATCTTTCTCTGATTCAAGCTTTAAAAACAAAACCAATAAGCACTATAAAAAGTCATTTTAAAGGAATAGGCGTAAGATGGAAAAAATACCTTATAACATACTACAAAAGTTATCAATGAGGCGGTTAAATGATTCGATTTAGCAACAAATTGTTTACTTGTGTTTTAGATGATGTCAAGGCAGCACTGATATGTGTTGATAGGTGTTTCTGTAACCCTGTTTGAACTTTTTCGGGGTTAAGTCCTATGCGCAAGTTTAATACGGTTTTAATACGGGCTGACTCAGAGTTTAAACATGCCAGGATTACGTAAGTCCAATTAATATCAATTTATTTATTAATAAATTGAACCCCACGCTGCTTTTATCGCAAATGTCATTTACTTGCAGTGTAATACATGCAAACATAAGTAAAAAATGAAATTTAGTACAGTACTACTATATTTCTTTATGGTCATGTTTAAACATAACACGATGATGATTGCCTTTCGGTTATTTTAATACTTAGCGTAATATTCTGTTTGTTTCTGTCTGCCGGGGTTATATTCATGTAAAGCTTATTCATATTACATTAAATCATATTCATATATAGTTTATTTATGTATTGCTTTTTATTCATATTATTAGCATAGAACTTATTCACCTTCATACATAACTTATTCATGTAAATATATATCTCACTCATATATAGATTTTTCAGATTATTATTCAGCGTATTCATATTCATAATTATGTAGACACTGTTTATTCATATTCATGTCCTCTTGTTCATATTTATAGTTAGCTTATTCATATTCATATATACCTCATCCATATTCATATTATACCTTATTCATATTCATGTAATATTTCTATATTTCAATAAACAATTCTTTCAGACAATTTATTTAGTTGAACGCCTTTTTCTATATTTATTTAAAGTTTTAATTTCCTTACATACACAAACGCATGATCACAGTTACTCAATCTTATTATATACATGCAAATGACGTAGAAACGTAAGGTAGTGACACTATCTTATAATTTATTTATTTACTTATTTTTTTTTGGTGTTGAAATTTTGGAATATTCCCTGTTATGAGTCGGTGAGCACGTGATCTGCTCTCCGATTAGCTATAATTTATAACAAACAAATGTCAATATATTTACAAAGTCTTTCTACGGGACAAAAGTTTGACACGAAGGAAATTTCCCTCACTATAAATCAATTGCTCGTTAACCTGAAATGTACGTGACTGAAGCATTTTTGTTATTGCTGAGATGCATTCCTCGAGGATGGTTGAATCTACTCTGGAGTCTTTCTTTGAGAAGAAGTCGTACCTGTGATGAAATGAAGATATTCTGCCAGTTTGTATTTTATTTGTCTCTCGCTTAGATTGAGAAAAAGACGCCCTATCCTCTTGATTTTGGGAAGAATGGTCGCTTAAGTTGCTTAATTTGGAAGCTGGTGTAGGAAAATGGCATGACTGTAAAGAAAATTTCTATTGAGAATAGCCTTTTTAAAGGCCTCTATCATGCAAGGTGAAAAATCACTGTGTATATACAAAGTGTAGTCTTGCAGAGGTTAACGTGTATTTGAAATAAACTTATAAATTGGTGTTCATTTAGAATATTGATATCTGAATTGATAGATAAATGCAAATCTATTGATCTAGATAAATAAAAGACATTGACGAAATGGCAAATAATATGCTTGTTTAAGGATATAAAGCTGTAATTGGCTGTTTGTAATTTGATAAAATATGTGTTTTTTTGTCTTTATTTCAATAAATGAGCTCCGTCACGACAAAACCAACATAGTGGGTTTGCGACCAGCATGAATCCAGACCAGCCTGCGCATCCGCGCAGTCTGATCAGGATCCATGCTGTTCGCTTACAGACCCTACAACAAGTAAAGAGACTGATAGCGAACAGCATGGATCCTGATCAGACTGCGCAGTCTGATCAGGATCCATGCTGTTCGCTTACAGACCCTACAACAAGTAATGAAACTGATAGCGAACAGCATGGATCCTGATCAGACTGCGCAGATGCGCAGGCTGGTCTGGATCCATGCTGGTCGCAAACCCATTATGTTGGTTTTGTCATGACACGGCTCAATTATGTATTTTTTTAAATCTTTATTTCAATAAAGACTCGTATCATACCATCATACTAAAGAACCAAATTTAAAGGATTTGTGGGTATGACTTTTAATACAAGGGATGGAGCTAGATAAGGTTTTTTTTCTTATGTACTTCGGCTGTGTGAAATAACAGACACACTTTTTGTTGACAGCGTTGTACTGTAGACAGCAGATGGCTGTCCTAAAGTGTCGTAGACAGCAGAGAGTTGTCCCAAAATATCGTTGACAGCAATGGGCTTTTCCAGAATATCGCAGACAGCAGTTTGCTGTCCCAAAATATCGTAGACAGCAGAGGATTGTCCCAAAATATCGTATACAGTAGAGAGTCGTCCCGAACTGTCGAAGACAGCAAGTGGATTGTCCCGAAATGTCGAAGACAGCCAGAGGGTTGTCCCGAAATGTCAAAGACCGCAAGAGAATTTTCCCAAAATGTCGAACGCAACATTAATTTCTCTTGACGCGGAGGTAGTTTGTAGGCGGCCACATAGCTTAGTCAGTAGAGCCACAGTACGGTATTCCGAGGGTCCCAGGTTTGAGTCTCGGTCAGGCTTCACATTAAAAAAAAAATATATATATATATTTTTAATGGAGGTGTTTCAATCATTACTCATGGCGAAAAAATGTATTAAGTGAGTAAAGTATGTAAAGGATCAATATAAAGGGATCCTTTTCAGGGGAAACCTCAGAAAATTCTTACAGTATAGAATTACCGTCTGAATGCAAGTGTTGTATAGCTTTGAAAATTGTACATCTTATCTCTAATTAGTCGCCGGTAGAAACCGGCGACTATATTTGTAATAGTTTAATATTATACCTATGGTAGGAGAAGCCCCTTAAAATCGGAAAATAAAAAGCATATCAAACATTGAACAGTTAAAAGACAACAATTATTTTTTCAGTAATCACAAAAAATCAAAACACATATGATAACTTTGCTCAGTGGAATGAAATATGCACATATTGACGTCTTAAAAAGCACATTACAATTTTCATAAAATGAATCAATAACGTATCCCCAAGGATCAGTCATTGAATATTAGAGATACTTTTACTTTTTTTCTGTGTGTCAAGCATTGCTATTTTATAATATATAAATCATGAATGAAATTTGTAAAGACACTTTAGAATTATTTGGTTGTTTATTTTTTATGAGACCTTTTATATTACATTATTTTATCTAATTATAAACAAATGCTCCCTGGTATTTCGTAAGAATCACGTGACTACAATGTACATGTTTATATATGTTGTATATCGTTATAAAAGCTATTAATAGTTACAGATTGCTGATAAGACAGGTAACTTGTTAATGGTGGTAACTGATAAAATGTAAATCATTGTAATTTTGTACAGATAATTACATAAGTTATTTTTCATTAATCAGGTTCATACTTCATATCATTAGAGAAACCTGTTTACATTAAAAATACATTTTCAAAACCTTTTCCTTTCTTCTTGGTAAAGGGTTTAACTTGGCCCTTTCTGTCAAACATTCGACAAGAAAGTTCAATTGTTTAGTTTAGGTTGAACATCCCAAAATAATGTTATGCTTAAGAGGCACATTATTGAAATATATAATGGTAATCGTTGATTTCGGTATATTCCGTCGGTTTCCGTCACGCAGGTTTCCAAAACGGTATGACGTCAGGGGTCCGGAATCGTATTAGATACATAGAAAAAAATAATAAACTATCTTTGTGTTGATAGTTTATCGCACTGAAAGGCAATTAAACGTTAATTTTATATATCGTATGTAACGATTGGAATACGTGTATTGATTTCAACTAAATTATATATTTTTTCTATAGCACATAATAATGATGTACAACACTTTTACAATAAAATTGTATTGTTTCATGTAATAATTAAACATATATATTTTCATCGTCACTTTGCAAATATTCGATGATCGGTAATTATTTGTCGGTAATTATCTGAATCTGAACTAGTAACCTATACGGATTTCAATGTATGGTACAACAGTATATGTATAAAGTAAAATTACAAGAAGAATTACCAGCATAGCACTTGCCTTACAAGCCTCAGTGGCAAACATTACTCAACTCATTGTTCCTCTTATTTTTATACTTGAACCATTAAACTTATATTTTCTTATATTTATGATAATACAATAATTTTTCTATCCGGCGACTTGATGCTTTAGCATCAAAATCTCTACTTGTTAGTGCTGTACAACTAAATCCTACCGTCTGTTGAGGCCTTAACACATTACCATACTTGAGTTCAATGATGACAAGCAACGCCTGATTCACATAAATACATACATGTAATTGCATCGTAGTCAAAACCTGCATTGTCGGCATTGTCAAGGTCATATATAGTGCAAAGGATTGAAAAAGGGAGACAACTGAGGTCTAGTTCTTTTGACTCACGTGCAGCTTTGGAGCTTTGTGCCTACTTATGATAATGTATGATGCAATGAGACAAAGGGTCAGTTGAACACTACTAAATAAATAGAAAATAGGGCTAAAACCTCTAAAAGATCTCATTCAAAGTCATCCTTTTTTATTAGTTTTAGAGATAATTGTTTTAATCAATATAGTATGTTTTATATAAATGTATCTTGTGATTGGTTTTGTGATATATATAAATAGATATCTTTCATTGGTGTGATAACTAGTCATATTCATAGTATTATTCCTGCAAATATGTGATATATGTAATTAACATAATGTGCAATAGAAATTAATATTATTTGATCTTAGAAATTTAACATCAGTCCAGTATATCATCTCTAAGTATGGACCTGAATGCCAGTTCTCAAGAAAATATATTCTTTACCATCAAAGGACCCCATTGGAAATAAGTTCTCTATTTTATATTGAACTTTCATGGGTTATCCTGTGTTGTATATATTGTCTTGAAGTCAACAAGATCTTTGATTTAATTATGAATGTAAAGTTATTATTTTTCAATTAATTACTGTGTTAAAAACATTGTGATAGATATATCTGTGATAAATTGTCTTAATTTGTTTTTTAATATGACATATATATATACACACAAATAAATCAATCAATCAAAAACCAGTGATTTCACTCCGAAAAGTCACCGAGACTGCTTAAGTTTTGCATTGATCATAAATGCAAAATAACTGTTTCTAATTCACATTAAGTATATTTTAAATTTCCGGCAGCAGCTCCCAATCTCTTTATATTAAATTTCAGATTTTTTGCCTTTTCGATTTTAAATTAGTCATTTTTATCAGTAAGAACAAACTGATTCAAGTGGTTGTAAAAGTTGACATGTGAATATTTTTGTATGTCATGTATTTCGGATTGACTTGCAATTTATTGTTAAAACACCTTGATCAAGCTGTCATTTTTACAACTTCCGACCTACTTCAAACCAATTGTATATTTGTTTTTAAAAGGTAATAGCGATCATAAATTACATCTTGTACGAGAGGATATGTATCATTGATTCAGGATAAAAGTCGCATTATTTATTACCTCTTTCAATTCGTACATGTAGTTTTATTCCAGACGTTTTATCTTCACGCACGCACAAATGCACGCACACGCAACACGCACGCACACATAGATTCAAAACATACAATGAGTTAAGGAAATGAAATATAGGAGTTCACAATACTTGAAGGTATTTACCTTCTAGTGCAGATTAAGACGGAATTTTAATTATCCTGCGTGTTTCAATTCAAAATTCTACCCTGTGTTTCATTTCATAACTTTAAGTCCTTTCACTCGAAAGGTTTGCCTCCTTTTTTATTACAAGTTTTACCTCATTTTAAAGTTTCCATTGTGTTTCTGTTCCGAATATTGCGATGTGACATTTTTTAAATCTTGTATTTCGTTTTAAATTTTACATAGTGTTTCGTTTCAAAATAAGACCGCGAGTTCTATCTTGTCATTTTTTTCTTCCAAATTCTACCACTATTCTCTTACGAAATTCTAACCTTATGCCTTGTTTTTCATTTATGTTTCTATTTAATACAATTTGACATTCTGTAAATAAATAAGTATGAATATATAAGAATTCCGTTCAGTCCAATCTCGTGACGTTTCAGTTACAGGAGAATCCCTATATAAACCACTTCAATATTAAAACGAACTCTCAATTAACACCATTTCTACAAAAAATGAAATTAAAATAATTGTTAATTCAATTGTCAGATGATCCAAGTTTAAGACCAAATTTTAGTCTCAATTGATAATTATTAGAATCCGTAGTTTAACGAAAAATGGCGAATAAGTAATTCTTTTTCGTGTTTTTCCAAGACAATAATAGTGTTTCCCTCAAACCGTTGTAAGGTGACACTCTCAAAATGTCTTATGATGTTAATGAGAATGGACAACATTTTTATTCAATAAATAAAGGAGATTTTTATTGCAGTAGAAATTTCAGAAATATTTGTCTATCACAGTTCACAATAAATAACAGTTATTTTATGTATTATATATAAATATTAAATATACATGCAAGTATTCTCAGGTAACGTTACAAAAGAAAAGCAAAAATGATGCATATATATTACATTAAAATAAAATAGTACATACGTTCATGTAGTGTTTGAATAAAACATCAACAACTTACAAATGGAACTATTTTTGTCTTAAATAAGATACAATAGTAATTTAAACATATTCTAAGTATATAATGTACATATCAGAAATATTATTGCTGATACATACAAAAAGGAAAAAGAAATGATTTGAATGTGAAGAAAAACAAAGATCCAAAATATACAGTCAACCTTGTGTATAACGACCACCTCTATCCCGCTGAATTTGAATAATGGCTTTGTCCTGTTTTTAATTTGGATCAGTCCAGAAGTTTTAGAAATTGAAATTTTAATATTAAAATACAAAAAAAATTATATTGAGTAACCAACAGTATCGAACCTGGTCAAACTTAACGGATGTGCAGGCTGGCCTGGTTCTATACTGGTGGCGAAAGGCCTTACCCTTTCAGTTTCATTATAAGGGTTAGAAAGGTCAAATTTTGACTGTATCAAATGATTAAAATGTATTTTAAACTTCTATATACTTATATATATAATATTAATATACTTACATAATGCCACTTTAAAACAATTAACATTTGAGTACATGAAATAATCTTAATCAAAGTGATTTTGCATGACAGTTCAAATTATATGACCTTTTATTTCTATATCAATTGCTTGGCAAAACACATACATTTGTGAATATGTATTTATTGTAACTAACAATAACATAATTTGGAAATAAAAAGTCATACATATATACAGATCAAAATTGCTTTCTTCTCTTAACCATTCGTGCAAAATTAAATTTAAAAAATTGATTAAAAAAGAAAATCTAGATTATTAACAAAAATATCTACGCAGAAAAACTTTAATAGCATTCTAGAAAAGTTGAAAATACATGTATGTTTATTCTCAAGTTTAACATATAAAACGATTTAATGTTTACAAAAATATTTTACAATAAAATAAACGTGTACAAATTGTATGAATAAATAGGACCTTAAATTAAAATGTTCATTGTGAACAAAAAATGTAACATACTTACTAATGTGGAAGGAACAAATTTTTAATTATCTACACTTACATAATTATGATAAAATAATTTTGATTATGGAGACTAGCTTTCAAAATTAAAATGTAGCTACAATTTTATGTGGAAGTCGTAATAAATCGGGAAATTAAATAACAAAAATCAATGATGCAATAGATGGGACACTTTAAAGTGAATTGGTCTATATTTGAAGGAATGTAATACAATAAAAAATTACGTTTATAGTATTAAGTATCAGGCATAACTTACAACAAATCACAACATATTTATGTATGGATGTTGATGGCAAGAGTGAGATACTAATCCGATATAACATATATTTATATAAAAGATAATAAATTGTTCTTGAACAAAACATTGCAATTATTCATATAAATGTTTACACTAAATCACTTTGAAACGAACTTTATCGGCATCTTTTTTCAAATAATATTTCATAAGAATATCTAAATGATACAATCATATTGTTTCTATCAACATTTGAAATAATTATGGACAATGTGACAGTTGTAGACCAATCCACTTTAATGCGAGACTATAGAAGCTAGCTTACTGTAAGAAAACATAATCAATTTACAAATATTCCTTATGATACCTAAACACATAAAAAAAACATTTGAGCATTTATTTTACATCAACTATGTCATCAATAATTTCAACAAGATTAGTGTTCCAAAGATATAAACAAAAACAAAACATTAAAAACCCACTCATTCTATTAAACTACAGAACATGTTCGAGCCTTTTCACTGTACATGCACAAAAGATTATCTAGAAGATATTTATATATCAAAACAAGAATAAAGCGTGTTGACCAAATTAATCTGGACACAAATATTAATAGTATGGTAAAAAGTAGCTAAATTCAATAGACTTAATTGATCATTTTAAAGAAATTGAAAACTTTTTGTAAAGAAACGAAATTCATACGTACAGTAAATGGACAGAGTAACCCGATATCGGAGCTATCGACATTTCAGATAAGGGGAAGTTTTGATGACCCGATGGGAAATCACCAATTGATAACTCAATACATGTGAAAAATATTTGAGCCGCGTCATGACAAAACCAACATAGTGGGTTTACGACCAGCATGGATCAAGACCAGCCTGCGCCTCCGCGCAGTCTGATCAGGATCCATGCTGTTCCCTATCAGTTTTTCTACTTGTAATAGGGTTTGTAAGCGAACAACATGGATCCTGATCAGACTGCGCGGATGCGCAGGCTGGTCTGGAACCATGCTGGTCGCAAACCCATTGTGTTGGTTTTGTCACGACGCGGCTCATTTGAAATCCCGTTTTTTTTACTTCTCTGGGGCTATAATTCATTGTCTTCAGAAATAGTAATTGCGACCGTTGTATGGTAATATCTTTTTTTAACTCTTACGCTGTTGAAATCGAAAAAAAGTGATTAGTTTTTGCCCCCGGTATAGAACCCGGCCAGCCAAGACATCTGTGCAGACTGACCCGGTTCGATACCGTGAGTCGCCTAACTTAAGATTTTCATCTTGATATCCTGAATATTGCTATAAAAGACAGTGTCACACCAGGACGCGGGACATGTCCATTTAAGAAATACTGTAACAGCAAATTAAAGGGTAAACAACTACAATTGTAAATGTCGTAAAGTTGTAGCGTTCCTCGGCTACTCGGTAATAACTAATTTAAGTCAATGATTAACACTCTCTGACTTAAGTTACACTACAAGTATATAGCTAACTATTCAAGGTAAGGACAAATAAGATGTTTCTCGTTTATTATTGATAAGTAAAGGCATTCATATAAACCAAAACATTTCGTACTATTTCAAAACTTTATAACACAGTCATTTGTCATTGTGCCTGTTCAGAAGTTATATAGATCACTAGAAGATTAAAGGGACTCCACTTAGTGCTTTTTGACATGACGGGACTGAAAATAATTTTTCGAAATTAATGCTCCAATCTGATGTGAGGTCTAGACCATTAACATGTTTGCAAAATTTAAGATCGTTCGCTCACTCCGTTGCAACTTATTCGGTAATTATGTCGGCTGTTATTGAATTAAATGTATAAACAATGTCCATTGTTCATATACATCTATATACCCCTGTTTATAAACATTTTATATTTACTAAAAAAAAAACTCAAGAAGAATAGATAGTTCGCTTAGTCCTTTTTAATATACATATAGTCTTACATTTTTGGGCATGACGTATCTACTTAAACCGCAGAAATACTTCACAAATCGGTTCTTCTGTTTACAATATACATCGTCAGTAGATTAATAAATCAAAGGACCCTTTCATCTATTAACAATCAAATGATTTTCGTATAACAACGACAAACTTCCCTTTTAATAAGACGTTTTGGAATTTGTCGAGCGTTTGATAAGCCTGTGCGATAAATCATCTTTTGTGATAAATTAGCTAGCCCTTTGAGCCGATCAGGTGCTTGGTTGTCAATTTTAAACAATTTTGAAAAGTTTTTATCTGTCTTAGTGTTTAAAGTCTCGCATAGAGACTACTTGATGTGTATTTTCGAATGTCTTCTTTTTATCCAAATCAAATTTTTTAACTATATCAGAAGGATTAATCAATTCGACAAAAAAGTGCTACATACCCATAGACGAACTTTTCAAATCAAAGCACCTTCATTTACAGATGTCCGTTTATAAATATGTAAACGTATAATTCTTATAAATCTTGGTGTCATTCTATTTTTGATGATTTTTCTTTTCAGATATAAAGACAACGACGGCATGAGATTTTAAAGGGTATCCAAGGTTCTTAATCCGATTTGAGCTAGAAGCGGTTAAAAGGCTTTTTATTTGAGGTCTTTTTGCACAAGAAAAGTAATTTTTCAGCAAAAACGAACTGTAAGAATGATCGTATATTTTACACATATAATTGGCAAAGTCCTATAAAAAAAATCGAAAAAACATATTTTCAGTTTCATCATATCAACATCCCTGCAAAAAAAAGAGAAAAAAAATGTTTACAATTTCAATTTTCAATTAAAATTATTTTCTTTATCAATTAATCATTTTCTTACTAAAATAACACTCACACATTTCCTTTCATAAATATGTCTGTTATTTAACACTAAAAAAATGCTAAATAATAGTTGCTTGTAATGTGAAACTCGAAAAGAAATATATAGCAAAAGTTATAAAAAGTTAATGTTCTTTTTACTTCCTTGAGTCAACTTTTCCAGTGCTCCCCAAAATTATGTAAACGTTACATACAGACAGATTATATTTTAGAAGAAATTTTCACATACAATAAATATCCATGTATATACAAAAGATATATGAAACATACAGAGTGTGTTGAAGAAAAACAAAATGAATTAAATTCTATTGAATCTTAACAAAAAGATGGTAAATATTAACATAAATAATGAAAGCCCTCGACTAGGTCTATTATGCAAAAGGTTTAATATAAAAATAAGACACGTAGACGCGGAAATAGTTTTTGTAGAGTATTTGTGTAATTCGAATAACAGATCCCTACGGGTTCGAATTGTAAGGAAAAAAAAATAAAAGTTGACCATCATTTTATTATCATTCGTATTCCGTATCTCTGCCTACTTCCGCTTTACACATTCAAGTCTTTAATCGTCAGTGATTTCCCATTGGACCAGTCCTGCGTCTGCTCCGCCGCACGAGACCAGGCTGTTGTCGTCTGCGGTAAAAGCCAATGCCATGACGTCACTTCCGTATATTCGAACGCCTTTAAATTCCGCCTGACATAAAAAGAAAATATCACGAGTTGCAATACATATCAAAAGCACGTTTTAACATGAGATATATAAATAGTATCCTGAGAGTATATGTCTGTAAAAATTGACACTGAATGCATTATCAACAATAGGCCTGAAAGCTTTTCTCAATGCCTATCATGTCCAAAGTAATGCTGAACAGAACATTTGCATCATAAGTTTGTAAAAGTCCGACATATTTCGACCATTTCCGTATTTTACATAGATCTTTAGCCAGTATGTATACTCATTAATATAACGATATTTACGAAAAATGACGTTCTTTACCGTAAATCAACAAATGTATTACTTCATCTACAGTCTTAATATTTCGATGAATTACGGAAACTGTCGACAACATTCGTCAGATTTCAAAATATGCAAAATATGTCAAATAATTGGATTGTTGTTATTCAAGAATGATTACTTGTAAGAAACCGATTTATTTTCTACAAAGAAAAGTTCTTACGTTTTCTTTTGTACATGGGTATTTATAAAGTCGTATTCTACCACACGAGTCACCCATAATGCAATATTTTCTGTTAGGTGAGCGGTTGGCTACTTTTATCACTTCTCGTTTTCCCATGTTAGACCAAGGTCCTGTTAAATTATAACAAAATCTAATATCATGAGATCATATTGAAAATTAGAAAGGAAAACATGATTAAACAACGAAATCTGCCCTCATAACATGTACTTCTTGAAATTATTCATGTATTCTTAAAATTTAGAGACTGAATAAAGGGAAGAAGGATTTTAATGGTGGTTGTGGTTATGTTAGTTTACCCTCTGGATCACAGCAGTAAGCCACTTTGAATTAACCAGAGCACAGTTCAGTCACCGCACCGCATCGTACCTCGGCAGGCTGCCAAGCAGTTTACCAGTACTAGTTGTCTTCACTTTCGCAAGGAGCTGATAAATTATGTAAATGCTAGAGCATATGTACAGTGCGAATAACAAAGGAAAGGATTTCATGGTCAATTAGAAAGAAAATGACCTGAATCGTTCGGGAATCGAACCACTGCCGCCCAATTCACAGTCCAAAGCTCTACCTATTGAGGGAACCGGACGCTTCCGGGTTATGTAAACTGGGACTTTAATGTTGGATTTAGATTTTCATAAATATTCTAGATGTTGCATGGTGCATGCTATATATAAATGTCGACCGAGTAATGAAAATAATCAAACATACTTATGCTTGATTATAAAATGATACAAAAAATGCAGACATGTTGAATAAAGGGAGACAAAAGTAAGTGAAATAGTAAACTTGATAAATCACGGTTATTCAACGAAGACAATAAGCTATTTAAAACCAACTTCAAATTATGTTATTATTATTAAATCAAAAATATTATCTTAAGACAATATTTGCTCTATTTATCATTAAATAAATAAATGAATATACTATGATTATTTATTTGTATTACGGGATACATTTGGATTAGGATATAAAAAACATTTAGTCATTGGCCAAAATGAGAGAAAATGCCAATTATTTGGTTCTTAACTACTTTACACAACTTAAATGTCAAACTTTTGACAAAAAGTACAGCGAGATAATCGCCTCGTAATACCCCGTTCCTCCCCATACGAGAACATCAAAACAATCATATAAAAATTCTTCAAAAATACGCAAACGTATTTATAATCAATGGTCCCATATTATTAACGAGCATTTATATTTTTGTAAGGAAAGTTGAATAAACAATCTATTTTTCTCACCAACATAACCGTATGACAATGGACAATTCATTGTAGACCAGTCTATATTTCTGACAGATGATGGCGATTCTACAGGATCCATCGTATCTGTATTCCCTAAAACAGCAAAAAGGAAAATAGTTTATTAAGTAATTACAAACTCAAATATTATATTTATCAATAGTTGTCGGTAGGACTATTCTCGGTGCTTGATAGTTAGAAAAAAGCTTGGATAATGTAGAATTCCCTTAGTTCAAAAATAGCCATAATTCTGTCAAAATAATCCATGTTTGGACAGTGCCCTTCTATTATGCTCTCAATTAATAATGTGGAGTTTCAAACTATTCCCTTTAGTAGATTGTGACTGACCAACAGCACGCAAAAACAACCGCTGAGGCCAACGCCTGTACGAGTGCAATAGCTCGAGTTTAGAATTTACAAAGAACTACTGCTGGTTGACTTACTTTAAATTTGCATCTTGATACCCACAAAGTTGATAATAAACAGTTACTTAAATGAAATTACTAATATTTTACCAGGGTACACTCCCTTCGCAGCTCATTGAATATTGAATACACTCACGCTAGTGAGCGATAGTGGAACATTCGACCTGAAACATTCGACCGATGCGCAAGAGAGTATCTACCGGGGATGATAAAATGTCGACAAAATTTATAACTGTAAACTTTTTAACGTTCATATTACAATTCGTTCTGTCTTTTTCAAAGGTGAACAATTGCCATCGTTTAGAGACCTTCTTTCTACTCTGACAGACCATTGTTTATAGACCGTACTGACATCCTCTTACAAGAACTCCTTGACACAAAATCATGTCGAATTGCTAGGTCAAGAAATTTCACCTTTAGAGCAACAATTGCTTCTCCGGGAGATTAAGATTAAAACATTAGCACAGTACTTACAGAACATCAGCTCGTTCGACTCCGATGAACTTTGTATACATCGTCCGTCCGTCGACCAATCTAGGCTTGCTACTGCATCGCTGTGACACTGAAACACGTGGTCATCAAATAGCAAATACAAATTAGATTGCACATCACATGAAGGTCAGAAATCTTAATTTCAAATATATTACAAGCATTGGCACGCAAGTTTAGAAGTTTGAATTATTTAAAGGCATTTTGGAACAAACAATTGATCAGCCGATTATTGCGTATTGTCAGGGTGACAATGGAATAAGAATTGGAAAGTCTCTTTACCAAGAGGCACATGTCAATCAAAATCCTCTTTGAACAGCTGATTCAAGTTAGTCACCGGCACAAGACCATGCCTTCAGGGTTGTACAACCATTCTTTCTCAAATATCAGGCTTTTCATTGTATTTTCTGTCACAATTTCTGACCAAACAAATACATGAGAGATCTGCGCTTGAGCTGGGGAACTGTTTTTATAACATCGAGGAGGTAAAGAAATTTCCTCAGGTCAAACTCAGATTTCAGTATTTGATTGATAAGAAGTGAAAGGGCGCGCTCTACATTTATATGATATCATCTGAAATTAGTCGCATATTTACGGATACAGCAATGATCAAAATCCTCAAAAAACAGTTTTTACTCACCATAGATGAGACCTTGGCCTTGATAAACGTCTTCCTGTCGGGTATTTCATACACGCTTATAGAACCATCGTTACATCCGACAGCAATACGACTTTCATCTGAAATTATGTTGAAACACTAATATTAATGTCAAAACAACAACAACAACAACAACAACAACAAATAAAAAAAGAGCACATAGACAAAAGATAGACAAAAAATGTTTAACACATCACCTGCTGGACCATGTGATTACCCTTTGCCACACCAGTACGGGCAAGGTCTGTCTGAACGACAGAATACCTTATATTTGTATCTTGTAATTTAAATCCCTAAAATTTGAAGGGACTGTTCCAAATTCAAAACAGGGCAAATCCATTACACATATTTTAGCAGGTTTAGGGATATAATCTTTAAATTATTGGCTCTTTGTGTCTGTTTGGCATTTTTTTTACAGTATTTTCAATTCATTCAAGCTTATGCCTATGTAACTCTTTTCAACACACCAAACAAATGAGAAAAGATGCACCCGTTTGATATTCGTCTAGCGGAAAATAATTGTAGATCAAATAACCCGGTTTTATATTTTCGAAAAAATTGTAGGTGAAATGAAGTTTAGATCTATAAAGCATACCTAAAAAAGGTATAATATAAGCGATTGAAGCCTTAATTCAATTCTCTTGTTGTTAAAAGAATATAAACACGGACCATTTCTCCATTCACGCCTCGTGAACCGTTTGTCGGTTGTCGATGTCATCAACTGTTGTCTCGTTATCCCAATACACGATGATATTATTATTTCAAGAGTACATAAGTACAAATAAAATACATACTTACCATCAGAAAAAGAAAGACATCCAATTGGGTCCATCCCAACGGTTACAGTTGTAAGGTTCATACCGTTATAGGCATGGAGAATATAAATGGCCCCGATAACCGTGCCAACGGCCACAATGTCAAACGTTTTCATGTTTTTCGACAATGTTGCCAACGCTGTACACGGATGCTGTTAAAAGAAGAGATATAAATAGAAAATCAATGTTTTTCCAAGACAAACCTATTCCATAATCATTTAATTGTCATTTTGAAGGTCGTTTTATCCAGTGTATTTGACTAAAGCTCAGATCTATTAAAGTTATTTCTTGCATGTAGGTCTGATTGCCACCGTATTTGTTTCACGTGCATTGCGATCCGGATTTCAAGAGAAAGTCATTTTTAGTTATGCAATCACACGGCCCTTCACAGACAGGCATTATACGAAGTATCAAAATATCGTTGTCCGTGGAAGTAAAACAATTTATTTTCTCTGTAATTCTTGCATTATTTTAATGCACGGTAAAGTGGTAACTTACCCAGAAGTTCATTATCAGTAAAGCCAAACAAAGGTATCGGAAAGGTGAGAAGGTGCAATGCCTCCACACATATACTAAAATTAATCTATGCTCCATGACAGCGGGACATTTTATGTATTCTTCCGCCGGTTCAGCCAGGATTTCAGAAAGTCACAAAAAAGTTTAACTAAATTTAATTTTAACTAAAAACATAATTAATTATTATAATTAAAATACAAACCTCAATATGAGTCCCCCATATCACTTTATGGTTTATCATTCCCCACTTGTAAACCACTTGATCGAAACCAGCAGAAAAGAACGTAGGCTCGATCTTATGCGGTGCCACACAGCAGTACCCGTCATAGTGACTCTACAAGTTTACAAAAATAGATATTATGGTATATTCATTTTTTGGAATATAACGGAATATCTGTAAAGTCTTATGAGATCAGGTACAACTAATATAAGTCAAAATGAAAATCCTAAAAATAGGCCCTACACGATAAACATAAAACACATTTGCAGGCTCGATTTGTTTGGACCCGTTCATGGACGGCAATGGTAAATTTACACCCAGCCCACATCACCCTTATTTGAAACCAAAAGTAAGTTAAATTTTAAATTTAGAAATATATGTATCTGCAGATGTGTATTAATTGATAACATAATAAAGAGCACTTTTCTTGTCAATCTTAAGCTTTATCGGGGAACATGCTGCGAACGGAAATGCATGAAAATAGAGAGAAATGTAGAATCCCTAAAGAACGCACAAAGCGACACAATTGTAAATGTTGCAGGCTCGGTTCAATTGAGCATTGGAAAATGCAAGTAACCGTCCACGTCCTATAGCACCGGCTTAAGCAGAATTCAACATTTATTGATGGTAATGGTGAAATTTCGAATTAAGAAACATCCCCAGATGTGTTCATAAAGTTAATTCTAAATTCTACTGATTGAAATAAAAAAAATAAAAGTCAGTTTTTATATGCCAATGATTCTATTTTTGGTGTTTTTTGTCTTATTAATATCGTATATAAAATAAAATTAAGTCTTTCCGTGTACCTGAACTATGCATCTGAATTTTTGCTTCATGGAACCTTCAAAAATGGCATCGTTTGTAGTTCCAACATACACTCTACCTCCGGCCCCCCTGGGCGCCTGCGGGACAAGCGTCATTATGTCACCCGCTCCTTGAGGTATCTGTATAAGTAATCACAAATAAGATTAAAATATAAATCAAATATATAAGAATAAAATTTTTGCATGTTGATATATATTTTTTGCAATCCTGAAAACTTCTCAGGCACTGACTGTGAGAGATTGCAATGAAGGCTCAGCATCTCATACGCCCCTCTAGCACCGGTTTCAGTGAGGTATGCAATTCTCCCCGATACTTAAGGTTCATTAGTATATGAATCTGTGACCCGATAAACAAGAATAGTGGTGAGGGTAAAGTGGTTTAAAGTCAACGACCTTAACTACTCGGCCACGGACGCCACCACCCACATTTGTCGAATAACATCTTTTGTGAAAAAAAAACACAATACAAGTCACGTGTGTTGCAATACAAAGTATATACATGGATATAATAATGATTATAGCTTTGAATGCGCTGTTATTGCAAACTCACTTTTATCTTGTATATTGCCCATGCCCCGCAAAATGAAGGCAAGAGTTTGTTGAATCAGCTTAAATAAATCAATCACATTTTAAGGGTCGTTATATGGAGGATTCATGAAGGATTATATTTCAGGAAAGATCCATATATCAACAAACGTATGTTACCTCTTTTTTGTCCTTTTTCTTATCAATCAAAGTATAACCGTTCTTTACATCCAGTGCCTTAATCTCGTTTCCAGATGCTACCAACAGCTTGTCGTCTTCTTCCATATAAACAATTGCTGTGATTGGTTCCTGAAATATTAGAAGTGAAATTAAATATTTCACTGAAGCCAAGTACGTATTTCACATAAGTCAATAAAATATTTCACTTAAGCCAGTTATCTATTTCATTTAAGCCAATAAACTATTTTACTCTTTGGTCTTGTTTAATTTTCGATCTGTCATCTGAATAACTGTCAATGGCCCAATCTAGTCACCATAGATATTTTGCTATGGTATTCAGTATACTAGTAATGTAAATATATTGGTCAGAATAAATGGAAACAAATATATTCATAAGTTTGGCCTTATGTTGCGTGAATAGTTTTGAAAAGTGTATAAATATGTATGACCTTGTGGACAATGGTTAAACACCAGTTAATTAAGTGATCCAATATTCATTATTTAAGGGTTATTTAGAATTCTGGCCCAGTATATCAACTACATGACATAGTATGTAATAAATCAATTATTTAGAAACAACTAGTACAATCTTACATCTATATCAGTTTTGTAACTATGTCATGTCCAACAGATGAATTTGATTTGACAGCTGTCACGATACAAAGAACTTCACGTGATTTATGGCTTAACTCACGTGATCTCTGTTATAAAGTATCATTGGACAATGTCATTAATCGTGCGCACAAAACAGTACGCAAGTAATTCACAAATATTTAGGATTTTAGAGGCAATCTTAAGTAAACATTTTTTCTTGTACAACAGTTTTGATATATATATATATATATATATATATAATATATAAATAGCATCGAACAGTGTCACACACAAAATACTTAGAATGTATAATGCACCATGGATGTGTTTATTATCTATCATGTACGGACATAACTGAACTGTTTCTGAAAAAATATCCCTAAAATACTGAATACATACAATGTATTATATCTTCATTTTGGTTGTTATCTGACGCGCCAAGTATCTTAAATGTAATCTTTGTAATAGAAAGAGCATCCAAACACGAAGCTATCTGATTTGTACGAGGGGGCGTAGCCCCCGAGTATTAATTAGATTGCCGAGTGTTTTGATGATCTTTCTCTTTTGTATCATAGTCAAACATAAAAACACGTTCTCTGTGACAATATGAAACCCCGGCAAAAAGGAACCAATGAACGAACATCTGAATATGATATTTCTGTCGCTTTCCCTTTCTCTTCCGTCACAATATGTAAACCTTAGCAAAAATGAGCCAATCAATGGACATGCTCTGGAGTGCGGGTAACTAATACCTGCACTCCAGTTAACGCACTGTGCATGTATATGTATACGATTTAACTCTGACACATTTTCAATAGAAAGGTCCCCAAACTATGATACAAAGTCAAGTTTAGACAATGAGTCTAATGTTATTATATCATTTGACTGATTTAACTCTTTTTCCCATTGATTTACATTTAGAATTAAATGCATATAACAACATGTCTTTGTTAATCCTGATCATGTTAATGGTTCTTCGATTCAAAAGCGACGAACTTAGCCGGAGTTTCACGAATTCGTCGTGATTGGCATTTTCTGTGAAGAATTACGATAAAATCTTACGTCACAAGCACTGATCTCTTTCCGGCATCTGAACACGTCCTTGGCCTCGCGGCACCAGATCATGAGAATACCTGAGGTATCGCCGGTCACGACATCACCAGATTTAAGAAAAGCTATACAATTAATCGAATTCGGAATGTCTTTCTGAAAAAATATATGAAGTCAAGAATTATATTCAAACAATTTCGTCATACTATGAACACATGTATATAAACAAAGATAAATAAAATCATTTTAAGATTACGAACGTAATGAGTAGGTATATATCGACATATTTCGGATAAAATCGTATTCAGTCGAAAACAGCCTGACTGTTTTCATAGTACCTATATTTAGTATATGTGTGCCAAGTGTACGGGAGTTTTCCACTATGACGTCATAATTCAAGTAATTTTCAATATGGCGGCAAAGCACATGCTCATAAGAGTTCGTTATTTTTATAAAATGACAAAATATTGCCAGAACTTCATGATTCTGAATTACATTACTGCTTTATAAATCTCTTTGAACTCGTGTAACAAATGTTCTCACACTCTTACTGTATTTATATTTACTTTGCTTAAATTAAATTTGTAGTACAAACTAAAATAAAATATCTTTGTATTCATAGTAACGATATAAATTTGAGAAGCGTTCAGATCGGCCTCCTCTTTCAAATTAAAAGAGTACCTTGAGATTAAATTAAGTTCTTGGTACAACAAATATTACATGTTACATAACTTAAATACATTATCCTACGTTTAGAATGACATTTGTGCACAATTACTAGTATCCCATTAGCTTCCATCTTTCTAATCAGGGTTTAAAAATTTGTGAACAATTTAAACTAAAACATGTGGTGGCGGCGTGGCCGGGTGGTTAACATGATGGACTAGTAATCTAAGGATTGCAGACCACGTGGATTCAAACAAGCCGTTGCTTACTTGAGCAAAGAAAAAAACTTTATACACATTACTTGATACTGCCATGGTTGGTTCTAGGAACGGATTAGAGAGTTGTTTATTTTGAACTAAAATAACTTAATTATAAGGTTGAATGAATTTGACCTTTTTAAAAACTCTTTTTCATTGGTGGATTTTAATTTATGCATTACGTAGGCAGTAAACAACTTTCTATTGGTCGTCTATATTTTTGGCGGTAAACTTTTTTGTCTCTTGCGCTTCTGCCTTTTTGGTTCATTCTGTATTCGTTTGACAAGAAGATCACATGTTGAAAATTCTATTTTACACAAATTTATTGAAAGTTATTCTACAGAATTGTTCCACATATGTTGGTATTTTATTTGATTTATGGACTGGTGTTTTATTCATCAGGATTTTATAGTGCATACCAAGAGGAGTTTTCGTATTCAGTAAATAATATTTCGTTGAATACGAATAAACTTTATTTCGGTACTTCGTGCCGCGTAAGCTGTTTGTATTTTGGGACTAACATGGCGTCCAAGGAACTGGAGAAGAAAAAAATATTACCTTCTAGAGGTAAAAGAGTGGACTATAAATTGTTAAATGACGGATTCGGAGATGAAGACCAGGAATCCTTCTGGACAGAGGAACACATGGAAGATATTAAATTGTTTTCCGAGGAAACTACACAAGCGACCTTGTTGCCAACTTCCGCTTCCGCTAAAAATGTCAGTTTTCACGAGGATGATGAATTTTCTGGGGATACAGACTTGAATAGTAAAAGTCGTCAGACTGATTCTGGTATCATTCAGATGAAGAAGGAGCTGAGCGCCTTACAACAAGAAGAACGGGTTCTTAAGGAACAGTTATCCGAAGCAGACGTATTGAGAAAACAAATTGAACAGAAGAAACAGGACGTTAAAAAATTAAGAGGTGAGATCGTACGAGGTATCAATTTGTATTCTAGTAAAAAACCAGTTATTGATGATTCAAGTAAAAATGTAGATATTGAGCATGTTACGCTTAATGACTTGAGAAAAAACACAGATCTACGAAGGAAAGCGAAGTCGAAAATTAGTAAAATTGGTTTGGATATTTTTTCTCATTCAGATTCAGACACTTGCAGTGATGAAAGTTTGAATAAGATATCAAAGAATATGAAGAAAAAGGTGTCTAATTGTTTAAGTTCATCAGAAGATTCTGATGTTGATACTTTTCATTATTCGAAGAATAAAATTAGGTCTGGTATTTTGGCTAAGGCTGGGGATAAAGTAGTCAGTAGACAACAATATCCTCAATCCAGTCTTAGATTTGAATATGTCACTAGCTCAATTACATTTGACAAATTAGAATGGAATTTGTTTGTTGCAGGGGAATTAGAAATTATTTCATCCCCGTCTATGCAAGCTTCTGAACGTAAGGCTAGACTTGAGTTATTAAAGAAACTTATGTATCTTTGTTCTTCCTATGACTTTGTAGTTGTTAAGAATTTGTATGCAGCTGTTTTAAGAGAGATTGAGCTAGGTCATCTTAAATGGGGAGATTCGTATCAATATGTTGAATCGGCAATTTTATCTAGTCATGTGAGTAATGTTAACAAAAA
Organism: Ruditapes philippinarum; assembly: GCF_026571515.1. Classification (NCBI taxonomy): domain Eukaryota; kingdom Metazoa; phylum Mollusca; class Bivalvia; order Venerida; family Veneridae; genus Ruditapes; species Ruditapes philippinarum. The sequence goes on from NW_026864579.1 coordinate 177,852, forward strand.
ATCAATGAATGTTCGTCATAAGACTGAAAAAAGTAGATCAGATACTAGTGTTACTACAGAAAGAGTTTGGTTCTGTAGTCAATTTCAAAGAAATAAATGTCAGCAAAAAGCGCCTCATATTACTGTTGTTAAGGGCATTGCAAGATTATCTCAACATATCTGTGCATCTTGTTGGATAAAAGATAAGGTCAAGTTGGAACATCCAGAATGTTCAAGTTCATGCCCGTATTCCACAAATTGACTTGTGGATAGATATGATCATCTTAAAAAAAATGTGACAATTAATGAAAATGTTGTAGATCTATTTTTTCCAAAATTTTGTAAAACACAGGGTAATAATATTGTTGATTCAGCAGTTATTGAAAATACTATTTGTAAACATTCAGTGAAATGTAACATTTGTAATGTCACTAAAAAAGATTTGATGTTTATTTATGATAAAGTTTTTATTCATGAGAAGGTACGCCAATCTGGTCTTTATAATTATGAAGGTTGCAAAATTCAGGTTAATGATAAATCAATACTGAATTTATGAGACGTATGTTAGGTACGGATTATAGGGATTTGTTAGTTTGTGATCTTTTGAAATATGGTTTTCCGATTGGTTTTATTGATAAAGGTTTCCATTTTGATCATTTGGATTCTTGGAAGTACAAGAATCATTCTGGCGCTAATGATTATCCAAATGATATTAATAATTATTTAGGTAAAGAAAGTGCTGATTCATGTATTATAGGCCCTTTTAAGAAAAATCCCTTTACTTCTGAGTTAAAAATTTCTCCATTGAATTCAGTTCCAAAAAAGGATACTGAAGAAAGAAGGATTATTTTAGATTTAAGTATGCCCAAAGGTCAGGCTGTGAATGATTTTATTAATAAAGATTGTTATTTGGGTGAACGTGTTGATTTAGTTTTTCCTCGAATTGATGATTTTGTTCATTTAATAAAATCAAAAGGTCAAGGTTGTCTTTTGTTTAAAAAGGATTTGAGAAAAGCTTACAGACAAATCAGTATTTGTCCTAGCAACTATAATCTGGTGGCTTTTTGTTGGAAAAAACATATTTTTTGTGACACTGTTCTAAGCATGGGGCTTAGGTCAGCTGCTCAGATATGTCAAAGGGTTACGAATGCAATAGCCTTTATTATGTATAAGATAGGTTTTTGTATTCTCAATTATCTTGATGATTTAGCAGGGGCTGAAACGAAAAATAATGCTCCTTTTGCATATGATTGTTTAGGACAAATTCTTAGTAAATGTGGTTTTATTGAATCTGTGAATAAAGCTTGTACACCTTCAGAAGTAATGACCTTCTTGGGTGTTCTATTTAATACAAATTCTATGACAATGGAAGTAACACCGGAGCGTTTAATTGAAATCAAAAATTTAATTAAAGTATGGTTAATTAAAACAGAGGCAACGCTAAGAGAAATACAGTCTCTTATTGGCAAATTAAATTTTGTGGCTTCTTGTGTGCGGTCAAGCAGAATTTTTATAAGTAGACTCATAAATTGGCTTAAAGAATTGTATAATTATCTTCCTCATGTTTATGTTATAATTCCATCAGAAGTTAAAAAAGATATTTTATGGTGGCATAAATTTTTACAAGAATATAATGGAGTGTCTATTTTGATATATGAAAATTGGTCAAGACCTGATGCAATTTTTTCGACGGATTCCTGTCTTACAGGCTGTGGTGGTTTTTTCAAAGGGAAGTATTTTCACTCAAATTTCCCTGATAACATACTAGGTCAAAATTACTCAATAGCTGTTCTCGAGTTACTTGGTATTATTCTGGCCCTAAGACTGTGGTCTCCTGAATTCAAGGGTAAGAAAATAATTGTTAATTGTGATAATGAGGTTGTTTGTTCAGTTTTAAATTCTGGCAAAGCTAGATGCCCTATTTTGCAAGATGGTTTAAGAGAATTTTGTTTTTTGACGGCCAAAGCTGAGTGTGAGATAAGAGCTGTACATTTATCTAGTACGGACAATCGTATATCTGATTGCTTATCTCGTTGGTATCAACACAAAAAATTTCAAAAGATGAATTTTTTTCGGTTAACATCTGGTTTTCATTTAGATCATTATGAGGTGTTACAGCAAGATTTTGCTTTTGTTAATGACTGGTAATTCTTTTTGTCTTCTGGTTTATTTTGCAGATCTGCAATTGAAGACTCTCAAGACAGATTTAAAACTGTCTAATATTTCAGCATATGCAGAAAATAGTAGAAAAAATTTAAAAATTCAATGGGAATCATTTATATTATTTTGTTTGTATTTCAATTTCTGTTATTTACCTGCTTCAACTGAAACAATTCAGTTATATTCCCAATTTCTTAGTAGATCTTTTAAATCTGTGGCTAGTATTCGAAATTATTTAAGTGGTGTAAGAACTGTTCATCAGTTATTGGGTTATAATTTGAATGAAATGAATACTTTTTTGATAAATTTCACTCTTCGTGGAATTTCCCGATTGAAATGTCATTGTGTAAAACAAGCTCAACCTATAACTCCTTTTATTCTTTCTAAGATTTACTTGACGTTGAATTTTAAAGATCCAGAAAACTTAGTTCTTTGGTGTTTATTTTTATTTGCATTTTTTCTGTTGGCACGAAAGTCAAATTTAGTTCCAACTACACTTAAAGATTTAATTAATCATAAATGTTTGATTAGGTCTGATGTTACTCGTGTTCATGGTGACTTAATAGTTACTATGAATTGGACCAAAACAATTCAGTTTGGAGAACGTCTTTTACAGACTCCTCTATTAAAGTTACCAGGCTCTTGTTTGTGTCCGGTTACTGCATATGATAACATGTTAAAATTCATTCCTGGGAAACCTGCAGATGCTTTATTTCTTTTACCTAATGGTAAACCGGTAACTTATTATTTATTTCAAAATAAATTGCGTCAGGTTTTAAATGATCTTGGGTTTGACTCATCATTATATTCCTCTCATTCATTTAGGCGTGGTTTTGCTACCCTTGCCTTTAAGAATAATATTAGTTCAGATGAAATTCAAATTCTTGGAGATTGGCATTCTGACGTTTATAAACGTTATATTTCACTATCCATTGAAGATAAGTGTAAAATTATGAAGGATATTTCTCATGTTTTTTATGTTTGATTTAAATATAGTCATTAATAAACTGTTCTTTGTATGTTTTCAGAACATGTAGCTCATCCACCACTTCGAAAGTGTACAATTGTCTCAGACTCCATTGCCAAAAATGTGTCAGGTATTTGGGATACTCAAATAACAGCCTTTCCTGGAATTAATATTTCAAGGTTAAGTTTTCGTATTTCACAAGGTCAAGTTGATCTTAGATCTGCTTATGTCATATTACATGTTGGTACCAATGATGTAACTGGCCCTCGTTCAGAAGATGAGATTATCTCATCTTTTAACGATTTGATTTCCAATGTTCGTCAACAATCTTCTGGAAGCATTATTGTATCTGCAATTATTCCACGCCCTATAGATTTTGATACTACTGGTAATAGGGTTAAAAATTTAAACAATAAATTGGTTCTACTATGCAAATCAAGAAATGTTATTTTCATTAGAACTTTCAAACCCTTTCTTAAATGTGGCTTGCCCCGTCGTGAGTATTATGCTATAAAAGACGGTGGTTTACATCTTAATCTAGAAGGTACAAGGCGTTTGAAAGAATTTTTCATTAATACCATTGCTCACTTAAAGTAATTACATCTTAGTGTTGGATGAGCGCTACATGTTTACTGCAAGTTTCAATATTTGTATTTCTAGACAGCTTGTTAAGTAAAATATGTAATTCGTAATTATTATAATCTTTAGAATATACATTCGTAAAATAGTGTCATGTTCTAATGTCATTATATCTTTGCTTGAGGCACTTGGTTACTCAAGAAAGATTAAATCTTACAAACTGGCAATGGCTAGTATTGAAGATTACTTTCTACTAAGGAGGTTAAAAGAATGCCTCTTAGTGGTTTTGTTATTGTGTATACACTTGTTGTAGAGTGTTTCAGGATATTGAATTTAATGTTTATATTCAAATATATGCATTAGTTGTTATATGTACGTTATGCCTTTGCTTGAGACACACTGTTTCTCAAGAAAGGCTCAGTCTCGTAAGCTGGTAATGACCAGTCTTGGAGATTATGCTACTAAGGAGGTGGTATGAAATCCTCTTAGTAGATTTGTATGTATCTGAACTTTATTTGCTGATGTAAACAACTTTCTATTGGTCGTCTATATTTTTGGCGGTAAACTTTTTTGTCTCTTGCGCTTCTGCCTTTTTGGTTCATTCTGTATTCGTTTGACAAGAAGATCACATGTTGAAAATTCTATTTTACCCTCCACGCCCGCCCTTATTGTGTGTTATTTGTATATTTTATTGTACAATATTGTATTTTGTAGAAGTTATATTTGAAGAGTTGCTGGATTGTGAATATTACTTCTGTAATGATTAATGGATTGTCATGTGAATAGACAAAGACATTTTGATTGAGTTTCATGATGAAACAATTTCTATTTGTATTGAATAATATATTCATTTAATATGAATGTGAAACATGTGATCTCGAATTACCTAATAATATGATATCAAGATCAAAATTTCTCTTGTGTTTTCTTTTAAATGATAACTTATAATTTGCTTCAATAAGCTTATTTATTCTAATACAATCGCTCTTAAAAAACTCGTATAAACTAGACTTATACATTGTATGCCTTTGCAAAATTGCGGGAAAAAAAGAAACAGCAATGTCATTATGGAAAAGACATACAAATAAGTCCATATGGAGATGAAAACGATAGAAAGCCTTTAAAGACAGGCAAATCAATTCCATCACACAAAAAGTGCAGTTTGAATATCATGCTTAATACGGAGGAGACACAAGGGTGACATGCAGGAATGCACTATCTCTTTCTTATAACATAACATAATATTAACTAGGCATCATTTAATGATGTAAATGTATGACTTTTTTTTCAAACATATAAAAGGTAAGAGCATGGTAATAAAGAAATCATATTTATTTAATTTAGTACTTTGTAAAAAAAGATAAATTAAAATATCTCAAGATTACGTTTCAAAATGTTTTGACAAAATGATAATAATAATAATACTAATAATAATAATGATAATAATAATAATAATAGTAACAACAACAACAACAATAATAATAATAATAATAATAACAATAACAATAACAATAGTAATAATAATAATAATAATAATAATAACAATAACAATAGTAATAATAATAATAATAATTATAATAATAATAATAAGAAGAAAAATAATAATAATAATAATAATAATATTGATGATTAATTAATAATAATGATGATATTCAAAGTCACGAGATTCAATTTTATTTCCGTATGTCACCTATGTGCTTCCGTACTTCTCTGTGTAATAAAACATAAAAATATGTAAGAAAACAACGTTATGATAAATGGTTAAATAATTAGTTGTAAAACGGTGTACACGTAAAAAAGCTGGTAAAAAAGCCGTGGATGTGAGTTGCAATCTCCTTCTATTTTGTCATTTATACGTTAGATGAAAATGATAGTTTTAAGTGTTTTATTTTAAACCATCTTGTAAAACCCAATCATTCTACTGATATATGTTTTATATCAAACACTCAAACAAAATAGTGTCTATATAGACTAAAACTGGAAAACATAATAGGAATCCCATTTTGAAATTGTGTTAAAAGAAAAATACTTGAATGTATACAAACCTCATAATATTATTTTATGTTTAATTATTTACTTTTATAGTTTTTCCTTAGAATAATTACATTTTCTCATGTTAATTAATTAACTGCTATTTGAGCCTCGATGTACATTAATTTTTATTTGTCACTTCATTGTGTCATGTTAGTAGATGGTATGAGTGAAAGAAATGTTTCTTGACTTCACTTGACTTATTGAGAACACTTGACCTTCTCATTTATACATTCCTTAATGCCATTAAAACCAGATGACCATGAATTAAAATAGCAGTCTTTTACCCTCGGCAGGATCTTTCAAATATAAAGACTATTCTGTTTGAAAGACCTTGCCCACGAAAATTGTTATGCCTAAAAATATTTTCATTTAGTGCTAACTCAACTATATAAAGCAATAAATTATTCATATACAAGCAACGCATAAATAAAACAACAAGCATCAAAATGTGGTAAAATATTAACAACAATAAACGTGTTTATTCATACCTCTGAAAGCTATTGATAAATAAGATGTTAGAAATCGATAAATCAATTTGATAAATAAGAAATCGACAAATCAATTTAATAAATAAGAAATCCGTGAATCAATTTGATGATATCATTTGAACTTGAAGATATGATTTCATAAATAGAAACTGACGAAAGAAATGACTCGTAGAATTCGATAAAACAATTCGATGGGAAAAATCGATTATTAGAACTTATTTATAAGATATCGATGAAAAAATTCGATTACAGTAAATTGATGGCAGAATTTGATTAATTGAAATCGATGGATAAAAAGAAGATTTTTTTTTTAGAATTCGATGAAACAATTTGTTTATTAGAATTCGATGAATATATTGATTATTAGAACTTGCTTATAAGAATTCGATGAAACAATTTGTTTAGAATAAAAATGAGTATTATCATAAATGATGAAAAATATTATTTTAAAAGACAAACCAATTTAATTATAATTATTAGAATTTGATGAATAAAAAAGATTGTTAAAGCGATCTATTTGAAAATATTAGTTAAGTTTTTGTTATAATAAAATTATATATGAAATTATGTATGGATAAGCTTTTAACATCTATACTACATTTGGTTTCTAGACAAGACTCACAATGAGATCGGCGTCAACATAACGATCCTGCATGAAAACCGTGTAGATATTATAACAAAAAATGTATATCAGATAGAATATAAGACCACATTGTGTAAATTTTCTCGTTTTCTTGCTTTGTTAACTTTAGTTATAAATTACTAACTTATTGCCACATTTGATATTTGTGTTCATTTATGAAAAATGAACATTTTATTTGATCGTGGGTCACAATCGTAAAGTGAATGCCTATATAAATCAGAAGGCGCCGTTAAGGTCATTATGATATCGATCCCGTTTTAAATAACATGCTTTACCTGCCCTAGTCGCCATTTTGAGGCCCAGGATCGGGCAAATATCTCTCACAATATTACTATCTTTAAGTAAAATCGTTTTATCACTGGCGCTATGATAACAGTTTTTTTAAATGTGTTAAAAAAAGTTGTCAATCCACAAAAAACATGGCCTATAATTCACATATTAACCAACACAAAAAAATAAAAGAAGTCAAATTATCTGCAGATATCAATGAACTATTATCTATAGCACTTGAACTAATACGAGTGGTTTGAATATGGAATATACGGAATTCGTTAAATACAAGCCCGCACTTTGCAAAATAGACGGTTTCATACGAAAGACCGGTAGGGCCATTTCAACTTCATAAATTCCCGATTTCATCTTCATGAATTCACAATTTAAACTTCGTGAATTCCCGTTTGCAACATACGGAAATCATGAATTCACGATTTCAGCTTCGAGAATTCACGACTCCAACTTCACGAATTAACGATTTCATCTTCATGAATTCACGATTTCAACTTCGCGAATTCGCGATTTCAACTTAATGAATTCACGATTTCAACTTCACGAATTCAACTTCGTGAATTCACGATTTAACCTTCGTGAATTCACGATTTCAACTTCACGAATTCACGATTTCAACTTCATGAATTCACGATTTCAACTTCACGAAGTTGAAATCGTGAATTTGTGAAGTTGAAATCGTGAATTTGTGAAGTTGAAATCGTGAATTCGTGAAGTTGAAATCGTGAATTCGTGAAGTTGAAATCGTGAATTCACAATGTTGAAATCGTGAATTCACGAACTTGAATTCGTGAAGTTGAAATCGTGAATTCGTGGAGTTGAAATCATGAATTCATGAAGTTGAAATCGTGAATTCGTGAAGTTAAAATCGAGACTCCATAATGTAATCGGGAATTCATGAAGTTGAAATGTCCCCACCGGTCTTTTGTAGCTTCAAGATGAATCGAGTGCTGCTGTATATTCAAGTGATGACACGCTAGTTTACGTTACGGTATAACTTGGAACCCGAGTCATTTATATAGTTTAATTACTAGTACAACATTATCACAGACACACGAATATAAGTCTTTTCTCACGAAAATATTTATCTATTAACACAAAGCTAATTAATAGTAATTTATGTATATACATTGTATTTACCTCAAATATTCCACTCTGTCTGTCTCTGAATATTTTAGCATCGCTTTTGCGTGCGGCGTCAAAGAATATTTTCCAGAAATAGATATGACGTACGCCGTACGTAATCAAGATGCTGTTGTTTGCACCGTCCGGATAGAAGGACGCGCAGTGCACGGATTCTAGCGTCGTCTAAAATGAACAGTATAAATTGTCATAATAGTGAATCATTACGAGTGTACAATTTATGTATTGATCTCCCTAAGGAAATCATATAATTCGATCCTATCCTAAATCATTGAAATCATTTTTTAAGATTGCAAAGAATTTGCAGAATGTTTATAATATACAATTTTTATTTATCTGGAAGAATTATGTTTTGTTAGATATTTAAAATAAATTGCTATTTGGCTTTTAAATACATGATATCATGGCTGATTTTACAGACATTATTTTTATATGATGGCCTCTTCATGATAAATTTGATAAATCTTTGAATGACGTCACATATTCGGGCACCTGTTCATTTCCTGTGTGTATAATAATTAACTAATTAATTAAAGAAGTTAAAAACGATGTGATACATTCAATAAGTGTAAGAGAAAAAAATCACAATTTTTCTTGTTCTATAATGCATTTTTTCTGTAAAAAAATCTAGACTCTCAGTGAAATCCATATGTGGCAATTCGTGACACATTCATGCACAAAGTCACATAAAATCATTTAAATCATAATTAATGGTCGTGACACGAATGTACATGTCAGAGGAAAATATTTTCTGCACTGAAATAAGTATAACCATACGAACGAATATCAACACTAAAAAACCTAAATAACATAAATTTCTATAAAATTTCTATTAAAGATAGAGTGACAGTGAAAGTTGTTCTTTAAAAAGAAAATGTATGAATTAATATTATTAACTTCATGCTTTAACTCATGCGATATTCCCTACCATATCCCTCGCGCTAATATACTCTAATGCCTACAAAAACAACACTTTTGTCTTAGGAAAATATAATGAAGAACAAGCAATTATCATAGTATTGCAAGCAATCCATAAGTCCCCTACCGGTAAGAGCCCAAGCAACATTCTGAAGGGCATTGGCCATTCACTTATGTTCCTATTTTAAGTAAATTTGTTAAAAAAGTTATTTAAAAGTAATCACAGGAAACAGTTTTTATGTACAGACAGACAGACTGAAGGACACTCTAAAGTTATTTTTTAAACATCCCTGTTATCAAAATATAACATTTTTGAAATCCTATCATGATTGAAGAAGTTGGAGTAAAAATTACCAATTTCTCAAAAAAAAAGTCTAAGTTCAAAAGGGGCATAATTCTGGAAATTGTCTTGCTAGAGTATTGAACACTCACAAATGTTGAGTGATAATAAGAAACATTTATATTAAGTTTGAAGTAGATACATTAAAAAAAAGAAGTTATTAAAAAAAACAATGTTTTTTTCATGAAAATTTTAAGTTCAAGGGAGGTAATTCTGATAAATTTTGTGCTAGAGTTGTAAACCTTGTCACATATGATGTGGTTGATGACAAGCAACTTATATTTAAAGTTTGAAGAAAATACCTTAAGAAATAAAGAACTTATAGTGAAAAAACTTAAAAACTAGAATCAGAAATCTTAAAATTCAGTCTATTTGTTGCCATAGCAACCAAAATTTTCAACATAGGAAGATAAGAAAAGGATGTGCATAATTTCCATACTGCCATCTACCCATATGTCAAGTTTCATAAACATATTTTTTGCATTATCGCGGGATCCAGGTTATGTGTAAAATTTGCCATATTTTCAGTCTATTTGTTGCCATAGCAACCAGAATTTTCAAGATAGGAAGAAAAGAAAAAGACGTGCATAATCTCCATACTGCCATCTATCCATATATCAAGTTTCATTAAAATATTTTCAGTACTTTTTGCGTTATCGCGGGATCCAGTTTTGTGGACGGACGGACTGACGGACGGACAGACGGACGGACGGACAGACGGACGGAGGGTAAACCTAAAGTCCCCTCTGGTAAACCGGTAGGGGACTAAAAACGGTATTATCTAAACCTGTAACTACAGGAGAATAAAAAAGAAAACAGAACTAGTTTAGGTTAAGTATCAGTCTTATGTCATTTCTGGCTTATCAAAATAACAAGAACAACACTTTATGTTAGGCATGCCCTTATGCGGATCGGAAATGCCCATCGGATACTTTCGGCAATTTCCGCGATGTTCGAGCTCATTTAATACCTACAACTCTTGTAACTTTATTTCAGCTACCGTTATACTTTTGTTGTTACAGTACGTACTTCTGAACCCATTTTATTTAGGGCAACGTGCCGTCGTTGTATACAAACAAAGTCCATTTTATGCAACATTTAAACTTCCATAATAATTATATGATTAAAGAAAAAGAAAACAATAAAATTACACAATTCTAATACAACATGAAATACAGGTGTACACATTACCTTCTGTTTTCAGAGAGCAAAGATAATAAAAAAGCCATGTGAATACTTACATTAAATAAGCACAAGATTATACAAATTAACTCATTTTCCCGCAAATTTTTTAAGTGGATTGGTCTACAATGGGCACATTTCCCATTTGTATTTTAAATAGTGATAAAAACACCAATAGAAACGTATCATTTGGATTTTCTTATAAAATGCTGCTTGAAAAAAATGTTGACAAAGTTTTAAGTGATTTAGAATGACAAAATTTATCTGATGAATGTTTCTTTTTATTCTAGAACACGTGTTTTATCTGCTATTTAAATCCTGTATCTCACACTTGCCAATAACTTCCATATATATTTTTTCGTTGTTCGTTGTTTTGTCCAATACTAAATACTATCAACGTAACTTTTCATTGTATAATAAACCTCTCATTATATAGAGTCAGACTAATTCACTTTAAATGGGCATGCCCATTCTTAAATCTTGAGAAAACTTTTCTCCATCTTTTAGGGAGTATTTCAAAATATATACAGACTGAATAGCGACCAGTGCAAACCATGAACAGGTCTACTAATCTTGTCATGCACTGGTCGCAAGAATAGTTTCTCTTACCAAGCAATTTTAATGTCAATACAAAGGCTTCAAAGTATATCTTGAATGCAATATTTATCATCAGTGCCATTTTAATAGACTAACGAGTGGCGTAAAATTTAATATAAAATTTTATGTTATTAGTAAGTTATTTAATCAAAGAATCCATTCAGGGTATGTATCGGAATATCCTACTTATAATTTGGCATCAACTTTTCAAATTTAAGAAAATGAAAACAATAATAACAAGCCAGTTGGATTATTCGTTATTTGAGTACACTACACATTGCACCACTGTTCTGTGTGTACTGAATAAGTTTTACTCGACCACAATCATTTCTTTATACATGATTAATTTTAAAGCAGCACGCCTCCAGATTCATGTTAATTTTCATATTTTGTTTGGAAATTATTTAAAAGTAAAATAGTGTGAGTTGAACAAATAAAGTAATTTACATATTGCAATCCACGAAGGTAACAAAAAAATGGTCAACTTATGCAAAAACAGCCCTTACTATGTGAGTAACGCAGTAGGAATATGGTGATAAAATACTGCAAAATCAGTGTTAAAACGCAAATAACATGTCAAATATAACTTGGATCTTGAATGCTATAACTTTTCTTAAAAATTTAGTGCATTTTTCTCAATATTGATTTTCTTGAAATATTTTGGCTCATCTGGAGGCGTGAAGCATTAAATTGTTTATAAGTAAGCAAACTAGTGGAGTCCAAAGAATAATTAGCGTATGACAAAAATTTGAGACTGCCATATCATATTGAGTTTCTAAAAAAAGAAAGAAAAACAAATAAGTAAAAAACATGTCAAGAGAAAGAAATAGTTTTCATATAGATAAAGGAAGGAAAAATGGAAATTTGGAATACGACCGAAATATAGAAAAGGCGAGATAAGCGAGTTCGAGGTAACAGGAGTTAATTATTGTTTAACAGTTTAAACACTTCAGCGGTTAGAAGACAGCATGTTTTATATACACATTGCAAAAATGTATACATATAGTTTGCATGATATTCTCAATCTTATTGTTAGGTCACCAGAATATCAAGGAAATCATTAGAGTCCATCGATGAACTTACAACCAAAGTCAAAAAACCACAAAGGCTCAAATTCGATGAATATCAAAGCATTTCTACACTGAAACAAACGTTTGTGTTAACGATAACAGATTTAGATTGCAGTAATTGATTAAAATTATTTTAAATTATGAAAAAGAAAGAATATTTTAGTATTTCTAGTCCAAACGGCAGTTAACAATTAAATTTTCATTAAAACTAGCATGCATTGATTGTATTTCATATAAATATAGTCTAAACAAAATATTTTCAAAGAGAATGAAGGGAGCTAATTCCAGCAAAGATAGGCCATTCTAGCTGAACCTACAAAACTATTTCCTATTTCTGGGATTTTCCTTACAAACTACCATACCTCCAAAATGTTTAAATCTTCTGAAGGCTGTTAATGTAACTTATTTTTATATCATAATTTAAAAACATATAACCGTTATTGATTTGCAATTTTTCAAGTTAATCAAATGATATAAAGTGTAAGCTCACTTTGATGATAGAATAAATGTAGAAATTTTAATGTTGGACAAAGGTATTCCCTCCCATCAAATTGACAGGTCTTCCCTTGTATATTAAGTTTGTTCTAAGAACAAATTGGTCAAACGAAAATATTAGTGCTGAAAAAAAAACATATCAAAAAATGCTTTTTCAAATTTCAAATAGTCCTACATTCATATGCAAATTCAAATGTAGATAGACTTTTCAATAGTTGCTTTTGCCCCCCCCCCCACGCATTACTATGTTGTGCGATATGCGCCATGACGCGCCTCGTGGATCCTTGCCACCGAATTAAATACACTTGCACTAAATAACAGTTCCAGTTCAAAATATGTTCTCTACTTTATTAAAAACGTTTGATATAGATTGGTAATAAAATACCATCATGACAATGTGACCATGTGATAAAAAAAAGAACTTTACATTTGACGTCATTTCATTTTTGGCTTGCAATAAAATGTAAAACTCGCAACAAAGTCGCATAATGACACTTTCTTGAACCGTTTATTATTATAATGTTGTTATCCGAGCGCTACCCGAGTCCAATATAAATTTTGCAGCTATTTAAGTACTAGTCCAATAGAAAAGTGTGATTCTGAATAAAGTATAATTCACGTCACCAATTCGTAAGAAAAGAAAACGCATTAAATTGTAGTAAACACCCATAATCAAAGGATTACGTTGTTTCGAGTACAATATGACTTAATATGCAATTTTTGGACTCTGGAAATGAAAATAAGACAAGATAGAGTATAATGTAGATTTTATATTGATTTTTGGACTCGTAAAATTAAACCGTGACTATATGGAGTACAATGCAGATTTTTGTCACGAACAATAAAAAAAGAATCTTATTTATAAGATAAGATCCTTTTATGATTTATATTGGAACATCACGTGGTACAAATAATGAAAATTCATTGGTTACATTTTATGAAATTATAACTCATTGAAGATCTTATGTCAAGTGACTCTTTCAACATATTATTGATCTAGTAACTTACCGTGGTTCGAGCAACGACCCGGTCATTCTTCCAGTCCCAGACACTCAGCAAATGTTTTGAACTTGAATCGAGTGCGCATATATATTTACTGGACGCCTGAAGTACAAATTGGATAAACATGGTAGAAAAATGAAGGTAAAAATGAAAGCAATATGCATGGTTAAAATGTTATGGACTTAATAGATGGGAAAATAAATGTTAAAAATTTTATTAAACAACTCCCCATTGCACTAAAGAAATAACTTAAGTCGAACTTCGTTCGCTCAAACTCGGAGGGCCTGTGCAATTTTGTTCGAGAGATCGGTAGTTCGAGCCAACCGAGGTTGAACTATTATTACGTTGATCATATGCCTAAAGGTTTTCCTAGCTGACATCGGTCGAATGATAAATGCGTCAATATAATTGTTTGTTAGTACATCTGTTTGTCGAATATTTTATATTCAGAAGTATTAACGGTACGCTGTGTTAATCTATATTCATGCATACTGTAATTGGTTGAGTTCGATTGGGCATTAGCACCAAACTTGTTGAACGATGTTTAAAATATATTTTCAAAAATGTACTTTAGTTTGCACACATAGAATCTTTATGAAATTACATCAAATTAAAATTTGCTATACTGTAAATAATTATGTTTTATAAAGTTTATCAAGATCTATTCATGTTTTTTTTTCTAGTGTGCTACTCGTTTATGATAATTTTTCTTATGAAAAGGATGTATAATTGATTCAAACGTCATATATTATAATCTAAACGTCAAAAATTTGAAATTGAACATCAGATATTTGAATTTGGACAGCTTATATTTAGGAAACAGATACCAGTTGTAGAATATTGTATGGTTGGAGTTCAAATGTGCAGGAATATAATTACGAATGTCAATAGGCCTGAGTGATTAATAACGATGAAAAAAGAGGAATTGATAAAAAAAAATTTAACTATAACGAATGTAAAGTAATATTCCTGACGTCATTATGCTTACAGTATAGACATCTGTCGTCATATGACGTAAACATTCATTTTCGAACCGTTCATAAGCACACCGTATTACCGGCGGCAGTGATGGCAGATCACTGCAGTGATGGCAGATATCTGAAAATTACCGATCGATACAGGTAGGTTATAAATTTGGTTGGTTTAATTATATTACACAAATACGGCCCATTTCATTGCTATAAAACTATTGCCCATTGAATGGAGATACTGTAAGGTAATTTTGGACTCGTTTTTTTTTCCTGTTTTCAGACTATTTTGAGCAGGTTAAAAGTGAAAGCCTTAGAAAAAATCCGTGAAAATGTCTGTTTTCTGTTCAAAATATCTCAAGTTTTAAGTAAATGGCAGGATTTCCTGTTATCAATATAGACGTTCATCATTGGGGTCACGCAAGCCAAATATCTACCCCGTGAGTCTTTTCTTGAAAGTTTTACAGACGCTCAATCTTGTCCGGTCGAAGAAAAAATGCTGCCGTTGTAGGCAGATACATATTATAAATGCTGGCCGTCGATGGCAGAAATACCACGAAAGTGGCTAACATTCTGACAGAAAATCAAGTTCAATCTTTTATCAATTCCTCTTTTCTTTGCGTCCTTTTAGTCAGAATTGAGACGTTAAACTATCATTTCTAATATTTTCTCAAGATAGAAAAGTTATTAACCCATTACCCCATGAGCATCTTGTGAAAAATGGCTGTTTTCATTTAAGGTCTCCCGTTACAAGTTCAAGTTGCTATAAAACTATAAAAACTGCTTCAATACTAATCAAACTTGGCACAAATGTTGACTGGACCATTGCCTGTGTAACAACATGTTCAGTCTGAAATTTCCTGTTACCATAGCAACTAGGGGACATCTCAAAATTGCCAAAAATCACTATTTTGCGTTGATTTTTTCCATCAAAATTGATTTCAAAGTGCTGCCACTTCTCAATGGATTGAGATAGAGTCAAAGGCTTTTCAGCATTGGTTACACGTTTACCTTATGATCGACCTGGGGCCATTTTTTAGCCTCCCACAAGTCCAAAGTTTTCTTGGCGATGAGGGGGACTCCGCCCCCCCTTCAAACCCCCCAAACAGAAGGGGGCACATCCCCCTTCTGGCAACCCCCTGATGTATCTTTTGGATGGGGGTGGGGGGGGCGCGCCGAAAAAGTGGTCCAATTTTTTAAACAACATTTATCATACAAAAACAAGTGTTTTGGGGGCCTAAATAAGGCATTTTTTTCACCATTTGAGAAAGCAAAAAAAGGAGGGGGGGGTGAAAAGGCGTAAAAGGCGTATATATCTGGTAATGGGTTAACAGAAAATGATAAAAAAAAAAACGAAATTACCCAAAAACGCAGTTTTTCCATGTTAAAACATGGCCTCACATATAATTTTGAAGAAAAATTGCTGTTTTGCTAGATTTTTTGATTTTTTTTCATTAATGCGGTATGTGCATCGAAAAAAAGCTTATTAGCAACATGCAGTTACAATACAAAAATTATGATTTAGTACCACAAAATTTTCACTATAAATAGAGAAATGAACATGAAAAACTTCATTTTTTCTATATTCATCGCATGTGTGCTTGATCTGTTGTGTCTGTCAGTTACATGCATACAATACTATATGTATCTTAAGTTTAGCAGCGACTCCCTTTTTTAAGAACATAACGCCAATGCATATTACAGCAAGTAACTTCTGTAAGTGGATATTCATTTGCTAGCATATGACATTATTTTCTCGAGGTAATAATGTTCATCGCTTTATGACAAATAAAGGCTGAAATTTACTTAATCGGCGCAGATTATAAATTATTAAATTGATGTAATAAAGGGGAGACTATTAACCTCGCATCAGTGTATCATAAAACAATGTATGTTAATTTAAAATGGAAAGATAATATTATTGACAGTTGAAATATTTTCCTATATTATCAAGTTCTTGAAAAACACGACAACGTGGATTCATTTCTTTAAATTTTCATGTTTGTAATATCGTTGTAGTTTGCCTTTGAATTACATTTACTATGCTAAACTATTAACAACAGTTCTAACATCACGTGCTCCCATTTAACTATATATTTTTTCATTCATTTTAGTTGTAACCATGACAACTTATAAAGATGAACCTTTCGATGATTCATATCACAAGATGAAAATAAATCCTGTATTTATAGGAAAAAAACTAAGAATTTTTTTATTTGTTATATTCTTTTGCTCTTTTTGACCTTTCAATTCATATGAACAGATCAAGCCACACATGCATGAATATAGAAAAAATGAAGTTTTTTCATGTTCATTTCTCTATTTATAGTGAAATTTTGTCGTACTAAATCATCACTTTTTGTATTGTAACTGCATGTTGCTAAAAAAGCTTTTTTCGATGCACACACCGCATTAATAACTTTTCTATCTTGTGGAAAATATTAGAAATGATAGTTTAACGTCTCAATTCCGACTAAAAGGACGCAAAAGAAAAGAGGAATTGATAAAAGATTGAACTTGATTTCTGGTCAGAATGTTAGCCCACTTTCGTGTTTTTCTGCCATCGACGGCAGCATTTTATAATATGTATCTGCCTACAACGGCAGCATTTTTTCTTCCACCGGACAAGATTGAGCGTCTGTAAAACTTTCAAGAAAAGACTCACGGGGGTAGATATTTTTGCTTGCGTGACCCCAAATGGATGAAACGTCTAATATTGATAACAGGAAATCCTGCCAATTTACTTAAAACTTGAGATACTTTTTGAACAGAAAAAACAGACATTTTCACGGATTTTTTTCCAAGGCTTTCACTTTTAACCTGCTCAAAATAGTCCTAAAACAGAAAAAAAAACGAGTCCAAAAATTACCTTACAGTATCTCCATTCAATGGACAATAGTTTTATAGCAATGATATGGGCCGTATTTGTGTAATATAATTAAACCAAACCAAATTTATAACCTACCTGTACCGATCGGCTAAATTTTCAAGATCTGCATCACTGCAGTGATCTGCCATCACTGCCGCCGGTAATACGGTGTGATAAGTATATCGTGCAATAATGTACTCAGTGGTCCTATCTTGTTGATAGAGGAATAATGTAAAGCATGTAAAAAGTTTAATTTTAACGTCATATATTCAGATTTGGATGTAATATTTCAGATTTTGAATTTTGAAAGATGAATTTATATGCCAGATATTTGAAATAAAACGTGAGAAAATCGAGTTTAAAATCGATTTTCTTTAATAAAAGATGAAATGAGCCGCGTCATGAAAAAACCAACATAATGGGTTTGCGACCAGCATGGATCCAGACCAGCCTGCGCATCCACGCAGTCTGATCAGGATCCATGCTGTTCGCTTAAAAACCCTATCACAAGTAGAGAAACTGATAGCGAACAGCATGGATCCTGATCAGACTGTGCGGATGCGCAGGCTGGTCTGGATCCATGCTGGTCGCAAACGCACTATGTTGGTTTTGTCGTGACGCGGCTCAAATATTCAGCACGGAAATGTTAGGCGACAAGACTCCTTGACAACAATAAACAATTCAAGCAAAAATGCCATCAGATAGGATGCCTTTGGGACATCCTTCGTGCCATTGATTGAAGAAAACATATTTGTTGCTCATGAACAACGAGAATGTATTAGTATCTTTGGTGAACTGAATCATGTTGATGAATAATTCATTGATTAATTTTGCAATGGTTCTCAGTACATATTCATTTGTTTGATGGTTTGGTATTTTGCTTGTTTTTATTTGTTTGTTTTGTTTTAACTCCGATTTAAACATGTTTTAACACCGATAAAACACGATTTTGGTCAAGTCTCGGCTGTTGGTCCACTTTAACTGGCTTTCCTGGTTATTTAACCAATTTTATCGCAAGTGACTTTTACGGTGGTACCTACTTAATGAGTGCCATTTACGGTGGTACCAACTTTAGAAGTGACCTCGATGGAACCTACTTTATAAGTGACATTCATTTACGGTGGTACTTTCTTTATTAGTGACCTTTACGATGGTACCAACTTTAGAAGTCACCTCGGTGGTACCTACTTTATAATTATATTACTATTCATATCGCAATCAAATGTGCCCTGTACAGAAATATATACTGGGGCATATAACTTCACAAACATCTATATAACTTATAATATCTCCATCGTTCTTTGTGCATTAAAAAATAAAAATCAGCATAAAAGAACTTACGTCTTTTGAAAAATCTATTGAGATGACGTTGCCAGTTAACACTCCTAATCCTATCACGTAGCGAGTGTTCAGAGTTTCACCGTCCCATATCTGAATGTGAGCCTAGTGAAAAAGAGAAAATTATATGATTATACAAGATAATCATCGTCTATGCTTGTACAGGTTCTGAATGGGTCATTTGCTATAATTATGCAGTTATCAATAAAGTGGCTAATTATAATGAGCTGTTAGCAACAACGTGGTTGATAAGTCTGTTCAAATGGGCAACATAGGCGCTATTTTGTTACAGCGAGTGGTCGCTAAACGGAATCAGCCTTTTTTGTAAATATCAGTATGTTTTGAAAGTCGGTATTGCGTAATATACATGTATAATAATTATATGACCTTTGTGAACACGATAGTTCAATCGCGATAAAGTAGTTATATATATATGCATACCCAGTTTTCCGGTTTCTTGCCGTGCATTTGTCCCGATGCTACTGTGCTACCATCTGGATGTATCGTTATGCTTTAAAGGAAAATGAGAAAAATAAAAGCAAATCTTTATATATGTATATATGTGTTGATGAATAAATACGCTACAAGAAAGGTTTGGTAATGTCACATCTTAAAATACCACTTCATTATTAAAACAGGGTTAAATAGATATGAGTATTGTTGCTGAACCTTATGGCCCAAAAGCCACAGAAATGCTTTAATAAATATTTCCTCAAATCCTGTTATTTCTGGTTTTCCAAAAAAAAAAAATACCCATTGGCCATTTACATGAACCATTTTGTCAAGTAGTACAGCTTTAGAAGTGATAATGATTTAGTAATTTGCATGGAAGTTAAAATGCTAGTTTGTTTACATTTCGATACTTTTATGACAAATAATTATGCATTCAACGATACTTTTCAGTATTTTAACATGCCCTAAATTATTTAAACGTTATAAACATGCCTTTGAACCCTGCTACATTTATGCACAAAGTTGACCAGCCTTGCTTGAATCAAAGGATTTCAGTGTCAAAATACAAAAAAACAAGAGCTATCAGTGATCAGTGTATAGCCTGATGATAGCCAAACGAACAGTTGTATTGTGGGATGATTGAACTGAACTGTTTGGTCCCTTTATGTCGCGGATACTTTGTAGCACGTTGTAGCTACTGTGTAGCAGGAGTCTCAGGCCAAAACGCTTTTTATGCAAGGGCCTTAACTCAGCTAAAAATCATTCAAATTGAAAACCCATCTACCCAGGTATCAATCAATCCTGTAAATTTTCATTCAAATTGCATAACTGGTATAAGTGAAATAGTCCGTACAAAATTAAATCCAATCCCACGGTACGTGACCACTAGTTAAAGTTGTATGCTAAATATCAAGAGACTGTGATAAGTAGTTGCTGAGAAAACTGTCACGAAAATTTCCAACCATTGACCATTGATATACATGTATGCACAACTAGGCTGTTTGTTCCTGAAAAGTTTGGATGACTTGCATCAGTAGTTCCGGACAAATTTTGTGACGAAAGGACAGAGAGACGACGGTGAAGTGATCCCTATATGTCGCCGCTAATCTGTATCCGGTGACACAAAAAAACAATTGAATTGGCGAATTGAATATAAAGTGGCCAGATTGTATGAACGTTGACCTGACTACACTGGCATAATTTTATCGCCGAAAAAAAAATTAAGAAATTCTGTATGGTATCATAGTTTTGAAACCTTCTATTAAAAATGTGTCAGACTTAAATCGTATACCCATACATGAACTGGAGATCAGGTAGTAGTTACCTACACTCCTGTTTGGGGATAAAATAGGGCATGCTATGCCCCTCGTACAAATCAGATTGCCTCGTGTTTCGATGCTCTTCCCTTTACTTACCACGAGACGTCTTCAGTATGTTTCAAGTAATGCCTCTGGGTATCTGTCTCCTTGTTATACAGGACAACAATGGCGCCCACAAAGTACACCAGCTCACCCGTGTCCGGTAACACCTGAAGATTGTGCCGGGTATCCCGCCCGCGGAACCCGTACCTAAACAACGCTAAGGAAATATCTGAATAGTTTTGCATACATACTTATTACTTAACCGGATTAATAACCGTGCTGTATTTTCTGACGGCATTTAGATAGGCTGGTTTCAAACGGAACTTCAATTGGTAAATACGTAACACATCTTTAGATTTACAAGACAGAAATCAAACGCCAACAATCAGACAAAATTTCGCTTGAATAAAGTTCAGACATAGTGGCTTTCTTCTCAAGCGTCAAATATGTGAAATAATTTGACCTCTGTTTAAAATTCATTCATTTCAAGGGAAATTAATTCATCGGTAGACATGCAGAACGCGAGCACTTTAAACAAATAATCATTTAAACAGTTCAAACGAAACTTAGCATTTTTCTTTATTAATATTACAATAGAATGATCGTTCTTTCCCATGTGTGCTTCAGCTGACAGGAAACAAGTCATGCATTACCAATTCATGAACTCTGACGCAGCAAAATATAAAATTCATTTATAATACCAACTTTGATCATAGTGTAATTAGTTTTATTGGCTTAACAAAATTGAGCACTGGGAGGACAATGGCAACATCTCTCATTGAAGCGGAACCAGTGTTTGGTTCCAATGTTTTATTTAATCACACGTGTGGGTATGACTTATTCGAAGGATCAAAGTGCTTAATGACTTTAAATAAGCATACGACAAACGAAATCAGAAGAGTACATACATGTACATGTATTTAAAACTTTGATATCGTATATTTTCTGCCGAAGGCCGGTCTGTTTTCAATTTGACTTCCTGTAAAATTTACAGAGAAGAACTAAATATTAGAAGAGTTTCCATTGGTCATTTTAAAATTACAAAATGAAATCTGGGTATCTCATTCGCCATTTTAAAAAAATGTATTTTTTTTTTTGTAAATTGTAAAGATCATAACAAAGATTAAATGTGCAAAATTAGATTATTGCAATTTAAAACCACTGAAATTTGCCTCCAGAGCCATTAGCCCTCTTAACCAGCCAATGAAAATCTTTTCAGCGGTTTTTCAAAGTTTTGACTTTTTTTCACGAAAAACAACCCAAATCAAATTAATACAAATGTTTTCACATCTATATACAGTATTTGAAAAAAGGATACACCCATTCGCATTTAAGCATTCCTGGTGGTTTTGCACCATCATCTTTGCTGTTTTTAGTGGTTGGAGGGTAAAATTCTGAAAAAAATAATAAGTCCTTAAAAAGTATCTAATGCAATATTAAATATTTATTGATATGTAAATAAATAGACACGCTATTATGTTAAGTAATAACTAAAATGATAACACATCAAAAAAGGCGAACCCTGCTTAAAGGAACTCCACTGAGGTCCAAAAATCTTACAATATCATAAATAAAATCATTTTCGTTCTCCTCATAGAAAAAATCATCAGTGAAATCCCTTCAATAAATTATATTAAAAGGTGGGTAAATGATGAAACATCCGATTTTTTGCCAATCATTTGATTAAGGCAAGAAAATATAACCTGACAAATTAATTTAATAATAATTATGTAGATAATGTCATATGTTTATATTCTAACGGTAATTCAGGCTACTCATTTGTAAGAATTTGAACCCAACACTGTTAAGGTTATGTGTCGACTTCTTGGCTATAGTGGTAAAGAAAGGCATTTTCCCGGTACGAGCGGGTCCCTGAGTTGAACCACCGACTTTCCATTAGCTAATTGGATAGCATTATCATATTAACAAGTTCAAATCTCTAATCCCTATTTGGATTTGAACCCACACCGATGATTGGTTCGTATTCAGCGCTTATCCGCTTGATCAAAGATGAATATTTTGGGTGAAGAGCACAAAGGTTAAATGCTGAAGAGGTTAATATCTATCATAAAAGGAAACGCCTGTTTTTCTTGTGACAGTTTAAGAGAAGCACATCGCGCACTTGATTTCCTTTTTAATATGTACTCTAAGTATTGACCTGCATGTATTTCAGAAAGTTTTATAGTTATTTTGTAGTGTTCAACCTTAAGACTAAAGCTTGTTTACCTCTTGGGATGCCGTCAACCTCTACCTGTACGTAGTTATCTGAGCCCGCGTCTCTTGGTCGGCTATCTTTCCGTCTCCCGCGCACCCTTGACTGACTGCGCTGTTGGCCGTTGTCAAAACGAGACATAGCCGTAGAGATAGACGAATCTCGACTTCCGTTTTCGTATATTTGACCTTCAGATAGAAAAAGAGTAAAGAGATGAAATATAACAAGTACTTTAACTTATAATGTAGCTATTCTACTGTATTTCAATATACGCTATTGAGAAACTATTAAAATTGACAAATGCCGCCAACACAATCTTAAAAGACAAGTTGTGTTGCAGCCAATATTTCATGTAGATCTACTTTTTATATTTATTTTAACACAACTTGTCTATTAATATTATGTTAAACAAAATATATAATAAGTAGATCTACATGAAATATTGGCTGCAACCTCTTTACATGCATGAAACAATGTACGAAAAATCCTCAAAGGAATTCCACTGAGGTCTAAAAGCCTACAAACATTAAATTAAAGTTTCTGGCATAGATCAACTAAGACACTTAAAACAACAACAACAAAAAAAAAAAAAAAACAAACAAAAACAAAAAAACATACACACGATAATGTAAAAATATTCTTATATTTAAATCTAAAAATATTATTTTTGTGCTTTTTTACAATTAAAATATTAATTATTCTGTTATTCTGGTAAAACGGTGCAGCGAATGATCTTTTTTTGCACAAAAATTTAGACCTTCATCAAATGGAACACGAATCTCGAAAAAAAAAATTTCCAGTCCCGGCTTGTCAAAAGAAATAATGGGAATCTTTTTTAACGCCAACGATTTGAATTTCCATTTTATTTAGCAGGTCAGTGTTTTTTTTACCTCCCTTTCCTATTGATAGTTCAATATTAAAGCATAACAGCATGTGAAGTTTTTGTTGACTTTTCTTATAACAATTTATTTGCTTTTTATATTATTAAGTTATCGAGATTAAAATATTAAAATATAATATTTAGCTACCAACAGTATGGAGTCTGGTCAGAATACACGGTTGTTCAGACTGGTACAGTTAATCACTTCCACGGCGGCATGACCGAGTGGATAACGCGTTGGACTAGTAATCTAAGAATTGCTGACAGCGTGGGTTCAAACCCTGTCAGGGACAAGCAGCTGTTTTATTAAGCAAGAAATTCATTCCTTAGTACTGGTTAGTTCGAGTGTGTTTCTTCCAACACAATCGAACTAAAATAAATTTGTCTAAACTAATCACTTCCCGTTTCAATATGTGAAGCTCATTTTAAGTAGTTTAACGGTGCTTTTAAGACAATGGTGCCATTGAATTTGAAATACGAATTTTACTTAATTTATTTCATATTTTATTCACAAATCTAAAAATACAATTTCGTTAACTTAAAGGCTTTTTTCCATCAGCAAAATATGATCAATGTTAATAAAAACAAGGTTTGAAAAACAAAAACAATCCAATATTTACTTTTCAATTAAAATCCTTTCGTTTTTTTTTACTAAAAATCCTTTCAAACAAATCTAAGATTAATTAACCCAACGCTGTAAAATGGAAATAACAGAAAACGTTTAAGTGAAATATGATGTTTTACGTTAATGTTCAGTGATTAATAATGCAATGTTTAAAGTAGATCTATGTTTAAAAGGCCATGCTTTATTTCACATGAGAGAACGATCGTTCAATTTAAAACATGCATGATAAATGAACTGTAGAATTGTAATTATTTCGAACATTTTCATTTATAAAACATATCCCACTGGAAGTGCGATACGACCTTGTCACAGTCTCAAAGACAACTAATGGTAGGAAAATATTTTAAGGCCAACAGTACAGGTAAAGACATCCGCCGGCTTAAGAATATTTCAAAACTACATTATGCCTATCTAAGGGTGTATAGTGAGTGAACATGTTAAATAAATATTTTTGCACGAACGATAAATAACTAACGTGTCTGTATATATCAATCGGAATTAACTTGTGAGGTTCAATTCATAAAAGTGTCTTTTTATATGTCATGCAAATTAAAAGTTTATCCATGATAACATTTTCTAATACCAACTGTTGGTCAATCACCATCATAACAGTCAATATTTTGAAATTTACAATCATTTCAGTTGAGTTTGAGCATAATGTCACTTTTAGTACTTGACCCAGTTTTACAATTAAGTGCAGTCTGAACAGGCTCTATACTGTTAGCCACTTATTTTTTTGTTTCCTTTAAACTTTAAATGGGCTGTTCCAAATTCAAATCTTAGTAAAACCATTACAAAAATTTGAGAGGTTAATTTAAGTTTAGTTAAATTATGTTGTTTAGTTTTTTTTCTCTAAAAAATGGGGGAGGGTTGAAAGCATGGCATAAAGAAACAACTTAGCATTCGTGTACATACCCATATCTTGTTGTTTCTGTAACTTTTGTTTTCTGTTTTTCGAGTCACCAATAGAGTCCGAGCTGGAATTGCTACTGGGTGCCTGTCTCTTTTTTAATTCCGACGGTTTCATCTCCTCGGCGCACGCTATAAAACCACTGTTTGTGTGATGCTCCCGGAAGATATGTGTGTAACTCTTCATCTTAAAAAATAGTTCATGTACATTTTTACAAGTTGTTTAAGTCTTACCGGTTACATATCTAGTTGATAACAATGAAACGATGCGAATATCGCAAGAGACGTTGTAAATATACAAAAACATATAAAGAAAACTGGTCAAAGTTAGCAATTATTTCAAATGTACAAGAATGTAGAATATGTTTACTATCTTTAACAACAAAAAAATAAAGCACGCATGCCACATGCACATGCGCGCACACGCACACACAAGCGTTGTATTATTTCAAAGCTGCATATTGTATTTAACACATGAGTGTTCGGTCCTCGTGCGAGTGTACAGTGTTGTAATCGTGTAAGCTAGTGGGTGAGTAGTATTTTACTCGAATAATCGCGAGTGATTTTTGATTTTCAATAGTAAATCAGCACATGTATTGAAAAAAAATTCTATAATTGGCAATGAAAATTTTACTTAAAAACATGAACAGTATTAAAAGGCACACTTTGCCTCGGACACGACCAAATTTTGAATATTTTTACATGCATTTTACAACATTAAAACAATGATTTTAGAGCATGTTAGAAGGTTGTATACTGAAAAAGGTAGCGGTTAATGTGAAATTACGAGTATTCGTCATAAATGTAGCAAAAAATAATGTAAACAAAACAAAATACTAAATCATTTTAACTCGACTAATTGCCAAAACTATAAAAGTACACCAGAAATAAAAAGCTTTTTAGTGTACATAATTGGCTTTAGCTAGAACAAGCGCGTGTATACATATCATTATTTACTCGAACAATCAGTAGATCATATAGTGCTAAAACAAGCGCGAGAATATCATATGTTACTCGAACAAGCCCGGGTAAATAATATTGTACTCGTGTATGATATCTTGTTAAAATAAATATCAATTGTTTTACCTGTGCATAAGGGGGTTTGTCCGAGTAAAGTGCTCGGACTGGCAAATTCGGCTTAGAAAGGTCCTCCAACCAGTCTTCAAATTCCTGCGCAGTTTGTGGATTTAGAATGAATTTTTCTGGTTTTCTCTCAGGCGCTGACTTGTAAGAGACACTGATTACCATCGGCATATTTCTTACAGGAGATTCTTTAAACTCTTGATCCTTCCTGTAAAGTTCATTTTCCTGTCTCCGCCGGCCGCCAGACATCTTTCTGTTGGACCAGTAATTTTCTTTGGATGCACCGTAAGTTACTGGAATCAATACATTCCCCTTTTTCTTCTTGGCAGCAGGTGACACCACGTAGACACAACGGTTGTGAAACTGTGATAAATCAGTAATCTCCTTGCCATGAGGCCAGTTGTACACATGATCGATACGTACCCCAAACTTTTTAGTAAGATCATCTAACAATGTCTGGAATGATTTCATTTTGTTATTTATAGATATAATATGACCTTTATGCTGGCTTTTGCCATTTAAAAAGAATTTTACTAGACATCCGTTTGAGCCTTTTTGATGTGCCGGATTGCGGTAGTTTGGCCGGACTTTGTCGTATTCGCCCTCAAATCTGCGGTAATTATGGAAATCTCTTGCTGTATCCGTGAGGGGGCGAGGTCCGTCATACATTTGCTCCTCAACATCGACGTCAGAGTCGTATTCAAGAACTGGAATCTCACTCTGAAATTCAGCAAACAGAAACGTTTATAGTTTTCTTACGTGACCTACCGTTTAATTATCATGCATAGACTATCTATTAGTTTTTACCTTGATATATTTTTATTCCGTGCAATTTATTGACATATTTTACTTGTTCTATTCACGCATAAGTCTCGCGCAAATTTCGCGCGTGTAATTATAGAAATATTACAAAACAGAAACACACAGGGGCCTCGTGAAAAATAACATTATTAAGACCTCAAACTGGTATATGCCCCATTACCATGTGCAAGAAGGAATAACACCGTGTGTACCCTCTAAGATTCCGTACATGTCTAATACGGTTTAATGTTTTCTAAATTTTTGGAAAGTATCATGTTGTCACTTTTTGTGAACTAATGAAAAATAAAAATATTTTGACTTTGACTTTGGTTTACTGACAATTTTAACACAATGTCATATACGTAGCTTTTAAAAAGGCCGCTATGTTTTAAAACCTATTTTCGTTTGCCTCTTTACCGCAGAGGAAAAGGTGAATTTATTTCCACCCAAGATATGGAAGTCTGATCTAGGTCTAACGCTATACTAAATAGGCAAATCAAATTGGCCATCTATACTGAATGTGAAATTACAATATGCCGAGCACACTTATGGTTTTTATTTTGTATATGTAAAGTCCAATTTATCTACAACAAAAAATAGTAATTCCAATTCTAACGGAACATTTGCAGATTGTTTCAGATCTACATGTAAAACTGACGAATATTGACGACTACCCCTTTTACAAAAATATGTTTCTGTTCGAAAATTACGATATTATGGTTAGTTTACAAAGCCAGATACCAGCAGAAAAAGTTTGTATTCGCATGATAGTAAAACATGGCTGACATGAATAATTGACGCACACATTATCGCTGGCAAATCTAATTTCTTAAGAAATCGACTTTGAAGTCCGAAGATCAATAAGGGATGTACTGGAAGCTACAAGGGTGCAGTTTTGATGGCTTGTCTTGTCCGTAATGAGGGAAAAATTAAAACAGAACAAAAAAATATAAATATTGCCGCTAACTTTTTTTTCATAGAAATCCTATTGACAGTCTAACTTGTAAACAAAAGCCACCCATGGTAAAGTCAAAATATGGCCTTTATTGACAGATGACTTTTATTCAGAGGTCATTTTAGTATAAATAATCAATGATTGTTTCTCCGCGATTGACCTTTGTGTGGAGTGGCTGCAAACACAGGTTTGACTTTAACTATTTACACATCACCTTCTTCACAGTTGAATTGGAAATTGGTAAAGAGTTATTTTTTCACGATTTCTTATTAGATATTGGACAAAGTGTTACTTTTTGTCCACAACTTCAAAAAGGACAACGTTTGATTGTAAGTGACATATAACATCTAAATGTTTAGATAATATAATATTTTGTAACGCAATGTTACAGAAATTACATGGCCCTTAATATGTTGGGAAAAGTCAATTACCATAACGAAGGAGGTGCGTTCAATTAAAAGTATATGTACTACGTCATTTAAAGCACAAGCAACCTTCATCTATTTTTAGAAACTAAATTACTCGTTTATCACGTATTATAAACGTGCACGTGAACAAGGTATTATAAACGCACGTGAATTATGCATTGTAAATGCACGTTAACCGCGGGTCAAATCTAAAGGGAAATGATCTATGGCAAAAGCTAATTTGTGCCCATAAAACCGTAATTGATTTTTGGCGGAATTTATGCGTAGCTAACCTTGTTTTGCTCATTTATTTACGTAGAGACGGTATTAATATTTAATATTTCATTTACTGCATCGTTGCAATCCAATTGTTGAAAGAAACAAAACAACAAGAAACACTCAATATCTATCTCAAAGGTATTTGAAAATTATGTTTGTTTCCAAAACTCTATGTTTCGAAAACCATTAATAATGCATATTTGTCATTTTAAAGACAACTTAATTACTAATTAGTATAAAGTGGGTGATTTTTCAAGTGTACGTTTTGAAAAATGACTTTGCGTAGGTCCCTGTTTCAATTAGTTTGACATAACTTTTTAATGGAAACACTTTTGATTATTAACCAAGTAATAATTATAACGAAAGAAAAATACAAAACATACAAAAATAATACAATAATGGGATAAATATCTATAGTTTAACAGCAAAATTGATATACTCTGAACAATGATGTGATGAATTAATATTTGTCATTTCCTTTATTTGATATTAAGTATTCTTTGAGCAAGAAGAAACAACCTCTATGACAAATATGTAAGGATTCATATAGTAAAAAGTAATGCGCACACTTAGCAACAACAAAAAAAAATAGATTTCTACGTTCCTGTTTAGATTAAAAATTCCAGACAAGTTTGTTGCAAAACTGGTTGTGAAAAAATTGCAACAAAATTACGTCATCGCAACAAGTTTTGCAATAATATCGTTTACACTTTCTGAAAAGTACTTGAAAGTTTCGAGACTGTTTTAAGATCAAATATGTATATCACAGAGTTTTGTCCAATGTATTTCCAAAACTACAATCGTTGTTAATAATGTAAATGTGCTGATATTTTATTAAAAAACCCATTCAATTATCATATATTTTGCAATTAATAATTGATGGAAATTAATGTTAAATCATATAAACAAGTTTAATAAATAAACTCACTGAATTTCAATCCTTATATCAACAAGCAATTATCATAGTATTGCAAGCAATCCATAAGTCCCCTACCGGTAAGAGCCCAAGCAACATTCTGAAGGGCCATTGGCCATTCACTTATGTTTCTATTTTAAGTAAATTTGTTGAAAAAGTTCTTTAAAAGTGATCACAGGAAACAGTTTTTATGTACAGACAGACAGACGGACTGAAAAAAACTCTAAAGTTATTTTTTAAACATCCCTGTTATCAAAATATAACATTTTTAAAAGCAAAAAAATTTAAAAAGAAGATAACGATGTCAAACATGATGTGAGTGTAACAAAGAACAATTAGTAATGAAGGTATGAATATTGAATGTTTATTTTGAATTTGAAGTAAATGAAAGTTAAAAGAACGAATAGGAAAAATTAAAAGTTTAAGGAGGAGATAATTCTGGAAATATGGATGCTAGATTTATAAACCTTGTCATATTATTATGATGTGGGAGTTTGAAGAAAATCCTATCATGATTGAAGAAGTTGGGTAAAAATTACCAATTTCTCAAAAAAAAAGTCTAAGTTCAAAAGGGGCATAATTCTGGACATAGTCTTGCTAGAGTATTGAACACTCACAAATGTTGAGTGATAATAAGAAACATTTATATGAAGTTTGAAGTAGATACATTCAGAAAAAAAGAAGTTATTAAAAAAAAAAACAATGTTTTTTTCATGAAAATTTTAAGTTCAAGGGAGGTAATTCTGATAAATTTTGTGCTAGAGTTGTAAACCTTGTCACATATGATGTGGTTGATGACTAGCAACTTATATTTAAAGTTTGAAGAAAATACCTTAAGAAATAAAGAACTTATAGTGAAAAAACTTAAAAACTAGAATCAGATATCTAGAAATTCAGTCTATTTGTTGCCATAGCAACCAGAATTTTCAACATAGGAAGATAAGAAAAGGATGTGCATAATTTCCATACTGCCATCTACCTATATGTCAAGTTTCATAAAAATATTTTCAGTACTTTTTGCGTTATCACTGGATCCAGGTTATGTGTAAAATTTGGCATATTTTCAGTCTATTTGTTGCCATAGCAACCAGAATTTTCAGCATAGGAAAAAAAGAAAAAGACGTGCATAATCTCCATACTGCCATCTATCCATATATCAAGTTTCATAAAAATATTTTCAGTACTTTTTGCGTTATCGCGGGATCCAGGTTATGTGTAAAATTTGCCATATATTCAGTCTATTTGTTGCCATAGCAACCAGAATTTTCAACATAGGAAGAAAAGAAAAAGACGTGCATAATCTCCATACTGCCATCTATCCATATATCAAGTTTCATTAAAATATTTTCAGTACTTTTTGCGTTATCACGGGATCCAGTTTTGTGGACGGACGGACTGACGGACGGACAGACGGACGGACGGACAGACGGACGGAGGGTAAACCTAAAGTCCCCTCCGGTAAACCGGTAGGGAACTAATAAGATACACATAACACTGTTGAGAGGATGATCTTGATATCAAATCTAATATAAGAATAATTCATTGCAAAGTCCGTTTTTATTGCAATACTGGTTGTGAAAAATTACAACAAAATTATGTCATCGCAACAAGAGTTTTGCAATAAATTATTGCGAAACTCGTTTTATTGCAAAACCGGTTGTAACACTGGTGCGGATCGAACCTACTGCAATGAAAGGAAAGTGGTTTGAAGTCAACGACCTTAACCACTCGGGCACGGAGTCGGTTGGCCCTTATGATAACTTATCTGATTATTTACTTGTAATATCTTCTTCTTTAAGAATAGCTTAAATATGATGCATTGTGTCGTCTTCGAAATGAAAATACCACAAATTAATGGAAATGACACAAGATATAAAAATCTAGAAAAAGTGCGATCTCTCAAAAGCGTTAATCACAATAAAATTGCATGCAGATTGCAGACTTGGTTAAACTGAGTCTGTACATGAGGAATAATGAAAAATGCAACATCCCTTACGCCCCTAGCACCGGCTTGAGTGGAAGAATTTTCAACAGTTAAAATTGTTAGAATCAATGGTCCTGAACGACCAGAAAAATATAAAAACACTAAAGTGAAGAACGGAGCAACGTTTTACAGCGCTTGACACTTGCTGTTGTGAAATATAAACATCTGAATAAAGTGTGACCCCTCGGAAGCATTAATCACAACGAAATCAAATAAAAATTGCAGACTCGGTTTTGATTGAGTATGTACATGAAAAATCGTCAGCAGAAACAATTTACAGAATTATAAGCAAATAAATTTGATTCACAATTTTTAGAATATTCTAATAAAATGTAATCGATTTTATCAACAATCAGATCAGATGATAAAATACATGACGGCATAATCATGTTTAAATGATGGCCCAGTGGTTAAACCATTAAATCTGCGAGACTGGTGCCAGTTACTTCAACATGAAAACAAGAAAACCTTTCGTATACTACTTGAGCCGAAGGACTAGCGTACTGGCACTAAAATGCTTTAAAATTGTATACATTTCAAGCTTTAAAAAATTGTATCGTTTAAAGCTAAAAAATGGTATATAATTCAAGCTTAAAATGGTATATTCAATATCACGGGGGAGGAAGTGTTACACGAAGGATGGAGTTCTTATGATAACTTGTTTGGAGTTCTTATGATAACTGTCACGGAGTTCCTGGAAAACGTTACGTATTTCTGTGGAAAACTTTTCTATATACTTGGAGAACTCGCGTAAAAAATGATTATTTTTAACTTTAAATGGCGAGTTTGAGGTGCTAAATTAAACTTTGATAATTAAGCTTGCCCTACATATTGTATTATGTTTCAGAAAAAATCTTTTAGTCCAAATTTCGTCGCCGTTTAAAAAAAAATCTGGTAGTTTTCAGAAAAATTTCCAAATTACTTGCTATTTTGTACATATTGACGTTTTCATTTGTGATCTTCTTCGTTGCTATACATAATCACCTAATTAAAGCGGAGAGTTGCAAACATAAAGCCCGGGCGAATAAATGTATACCCGATTTTTCAAATGTTACGGAGTTCTTGTGATAACTCAAAATATGTCCTGAAGTTCTTATGATAACTTTTGTTACTGCCAGTGTGTTTCTTGTGCTTAATTACGGCACGTTTAAGCGTATTTTATTAGTCAATAAGTGTGTAAATCATTATGAAGCATAGTACGCATATCATTTGCACAAAAAATGGTTATATAACGTTGGTTTTGATCGTGTTTTAGTTCCTAATTAAATTTGTGCGAAATCATATTGACATTATAAAACCCAACGAATGCACTAAATGTTTCTGTGTATACTGTTTGTCAACAAAAATTTTATGTCATAAGTTTCCGCAAATGCAACATTGAGGCCATGTGGCAAAATTAAAACACGATCATTCAATATATCTGGAGAAGACATGAAACTGCTTTGGTGTACAGTCTTCAAAGGATAAACAGGTGCTAAGCTATCTTCAGGAACGACCACCTCCGTGGTCGAGGAGTCGATGCCTTCTAATACAGTTACCTCTCTGGCGTGGGTTCGATCCCCGGGAGATGATTTGGTAGTTTAGTACGGAGGAAGGTAGTCTAGTACTGGTGTAACTCTCCAGGAACGATGGTTGGGAAACTATCCGCCCATATGACTGAAATACTGTTGGGAAAAGGCTTAAAATGAAACAAACAAGCAAACAAAAATTTTCAGGAAAACCTGAATCAGCGGTCACCTGTATTCAGCAGTAACATTGCTGAAACCGCCAAGGAAAAATTGTTTAAAACTTACACTTTTTTCTCAGTTACATGTTTTAAGCAACCGCCTTTCTAAAGCAGACAATAAGTAGTTGGGCTTCCCTCAAGAAGCGGCTAAGTAAATTGTATCATTATGTACCATGTATCGTATATAACCGGGATATCCTTCACACCCATGCACCCGAAATGTATGATCTTTTTATGCATAAAAAATCAACCGATTACTACCGATCTCTTCGACAGATTTGCACATGCCCTACGGGTTCGAGCGAAAGAAGTTCGACAATATATTTTTGTAATCAATTACAGCAAAAGTTGTTGCAAAATTGCCACTAGGACTCCAACTTTGATAAGAAAAATGTATGCAGTAATTTTTCAAAATATGGAAATTGCTGTACGTCACGTGATGCTACATTGGATTTTATAGAGAAAGGAACAAGGTCGATAAACGGCATGAAACTTACGGTGACTCACTTATCTTATTGAAGACTTACTTCTATCGTAATATCATTGTCATAGAACATTATACGTTTCTATGACAAAAACTGATACCTTTTAGAAATTGAAATTGAAATACCCGTTGAATACATAAAGACGACACCCACCTCATTACATTTAGAAAAGGTGGTGCATACTACCTCCTATTTTGCTGAAAACCATTTACATGCATATATACCGATAGCATAGCTACTTAATGTTCTCTAAAACTGCCAGGAATAATGTATTTATGACGAAATCATGCTTGAGTATTAAATTCAAAGCGTATTTTTATCCTGTAAGTAAATGCTCTACATCAAGTATGTTTACAGTCATTCCAAAAAAAATTAGAAAAAATAAAAACAAACACACAAAAAGACCAAAACAAACACAATAAATACAAGAAACAGAAGTAAGAAAAATATCTCTTGAACTGGAAAACACGATCAAAACCAACGTTATATAACCAAATTTTTGTGCAAATGATAAGCGTACTATGCTTCATAATGATTTACACTTATTGACTTATAAAATACGCTTAAACGTGCCGTGATTAAGCACAAAAACACACTGGCAGTAACAAAAGTTATCATAAGAACTCCAGGACATATTTTGAGTTATCGCAAGAACTCCGTAACATTTGAAAAATCTGGTATAAATTTATTAGCCCGGGCTTTATGTTTGCAACTCTCTATAATAATTAGGTAATTAAGTATAGCAACGAAGAAGATCACAAATGAAAAGGTCAATATGTACGAATTAGCAAGTAATTTGGTAATATTTCTCAAAACTACCAGATTTTTTTAAAAAGGCGACAAATTATGGATTAAAAGATTTTTTCTGAAACAAAATACAATATGTAGGGCAAGCTTAATTATCAAAGTTAAATTTAGCACCTCAAACTCCCCATTTAAAGTTAAAAATAACCATTTTTTACGCGAGTTTTCCAGGTATATAGAAAAGTTTTCCACAGAAATCCGTAACGTTTTCCAGGAACTCCGTGACAGTTATCATAAGAACTCCAAACAAGTTATCATAAGAACTCCATCTTTCGTGTAACACTTCCTCCCCCGTGAATATGTGGTCGAAATACCGAATGTCTGAACCTTATAGTTGTGTTTTGACTAGTTTTGTTTTCATCCAGTGAGATAATGAATATGTCTGACGGGAAGAAAATAAGAATGAAAGCTGTTTGAAGACATGTTGGCAATAAAGTGAGGGTAGTTTGATTATTGTCTTTTTGTTGATAGGAACGTTATTTTTATATGTACATGTATTTGAAAAGTATGTTTGAGTACAATTATTTTTGATATATTAATATGAACATGAAACTGAATTATTTGTTCAGATAGAAATGATGATAGATGCTTTATGTTAATCACGAATCTTGTATAATACATATAATTTCAACACAATAATACCAATAAAATGCGAATTCATTAATATTCTTCATAAGTATTGTTTTAAAATTTCTTTAACTGTTTATCTGAAGACGTACCCGTATGGCTGGCAAAAAATAAAGATATCTAGCTTAGGTTTAACTGTATAGTGTTTAGTTTGTATATAATGTTTTTTTGTTAAAATAATTCTTTCCTAATAGAATAACAGATGACACGACAACATGTGTTTGTCTACTTCGTGATTTCCATTCAAAATGGCCGATTCGAATACTTCAAAAAGGATAGCTTATAGAGTGCATCTACACAAAGCCAAATTTCTCCGTGAAATAGTTGTAGGACATACATTTTTAACTCTAACAATTGTTGGAAAATCATGTGGGTCACTTAGGGAGATATTGATAATAACTGGTTAGTAATCTTGAATTAAACGGACCTCCGAGATACGACAAAACTATGTGTTGAATCGGCGTTAAAAACAAACAATACAGCGTTATCTATGTATAATTTAAGTTACTGACCCATTGTTCCAATGTTAAAAAAATCTATGCTCATACTCAAATCTCAGGTATTTGATTGGTCAGAAACTTACACAGAATGTGCACTGTCAAATGAAAAACCTTAGATTTGAGATAAATCTAAAAAAGGGCCTTATTTTCAGCATACATGTATAGCACTTTTAATTACAGATAATTTGTGCATATGAAATGCGAAGAGCATTCTATTTTAACATGGTTTACAATAATATCACGTGACTTACGTCGTCTTCCGCATACCAGTCTCCATCCAACATGAAATATTTCCCTTCAGTTTCATTAAATTGATATCCGTTTGAATAAAAAAAGCCGTCATCAAGATTGTCGCCAATATATCTATCGTCTTGAAATGGAGCGTTTTGCTTCACGCCTTTTGCAGGTATATCTTCTGTGGTCCCCCTTGTGGCTTTACTTTTAGCATCAGATCTGTTGAAGTTCGCTTGACTGTTTCGAGATGTGAACGTTTTTTTACTTTTTCGTGACGTCGGCATACTGTTTCCATTGTTCTTCAAAGACTTGCTCCGTTCCGGCGATTGGCTCAGAGATTTAGATGCATAGCCCTTGTAGTTACTTTTCTTTCCTTTCTTCGTCATATTTTCAACGTCTTTATTAGTTTCCGTTTCCGATTTTTCTTCAGCGTCTGCTTTCATTTCGATCGTTTCGGTATTTCCTTTACCGTTTTCTGAAAATTCCGACTGTTCATTCCGCTGGTCTTTAACTTGTGTCTCGTCTTGCTCGCCAACTTTGTTGTCTTTCTCCAATGTAACTGTCTTGCCGCTATCACTTCTTTCTTTAGACTTTTGCCTTTTTTGACTCGAAAATTTCTTATTAGGCATTGTACACCCGTTGTCTTTGCCCCTCTTTTAACAATCTTGTTCACACTTCCACTTCTGTCCAAAGGTCTAATATATATATGAACTTAACGAGAAAAAATGTCTTTGTTTGTTTTCTTTGTGGAGTACTTAAATTACTAAATCAGTTATAACAATAACCGGAATATTGTGGAAAACAAATGATATATCCATATGTTACAGCACGTCTCAGTGACACTGATCGTTCAGCTGTCATCGGTGAATAAAAGAGCTTATTAAAATATTCATATCTTGTTTATTCAAACGTGGAAGCCGATGGGAGCATTAGTTATTCTAACATTTAACGTTGCTTACCAACAAAAAACAGCTCACGAGTAATCATTATTTGTCATTTTAACAATGTATAGCCGTCATTTATACATAGAAAAGTACATAGTCCTTTCGTTCAAACAATGGTTACACAATTCCAACCTCACACACACCCTGCCTTTGTATATATTAAAAAAACAAATCTAAATCCAATTGCTTTAGTTAATCAAATAAACAAACACTATGAAAGATCACTCGATATGCACGCGGAATTCCCTAAGTGAGTTTTCTATTTTATGGTTGTACTTGTCAGTTGTTAAATCTATTCTGACTTACCATTGTTGAAGACGCTAGCATCAGTTTCCGCATCAATAATGCATATATAACCCTATTAATTGATTAGGACGGCTTATATTGTTTTCGGTATCTATGAATGCGGTATGAAACAGCGACAATCGTGCTTTCATAAGAAAGATTTATGGATTCTAATCTTACAATATGTAATTATTGGTTATTATAGAAAATCTAAATCACGTGATTGTGACAACTGTGTCTCTGATAAACATTTACATATATATCTTACTAGAAAAAAAAACATTATTTTTTCATATTCCATGCTCTCTTAAAATCCGTCAATATTTTCACTATTTTATGAAAAATTTAAAATCTAATTTTATGAGAGCCAAAATTTTAACTACCTCCATTTTCACGCATGCGCATATCGACAGTTAGAAGTATGAATACTACTTCCGCCGTTGCTAGGAGGCATGACAAATGTTGGACTGTATGCAGTCTCAATCAAATCTAGTCTGCAATTTTCACATATTAATTTTGATATCATGTATGTGGGGGGTCTCCATAATTATGACATATTACCCGATTTTATGATAATTAACAACAAAACAACATGCGTATATTGACGAAGATTTCATCCATTTTTCATACTTATAAATAAAGGGGTCCAAAAGCCTAAAAATATAAGATTTGAAAAATCATATCGGCTTAGACCGACTTGATTTAAAAGCGTTTCAACGCTTTCAATGTAATGAAATTTTGCATAAAAATGATTATTTTGTAAAAAATCAAATCAAAAACAAAAACAAAACAAAAAAAAAATAAAACAAAAAACAACAACACTAGTTATTAGTAATTAGTTTTCAAGTCCCGTCGCGTAAAAAACTCTCGAGGCCCCTTTAAGCAAAATGCTTAGTGTTCGACCAGTGCATGTATTTTACGGAACAACTGTAACAATACAGTTATGAAAATAAGCAATTGCATTATTTGTTAAAGTTAGTATGACATGTCTTTATACATATGTAGCATTATAATAATAATAATAATAATAATAATAATGTTATCATTAATATTAAAGGGACTTCATGTTGGGTGTACGTAAATATGCGTCCGTCCATGTCTCTTTTATAAAACATAACATACATTTACATTTGAAATGGACATGATCTAAAATGATTTATGCTAGTTTTATTTTTCTTTTACTCGATGTTTACACATTTTTCAGCCTACACCAGGCTGTTGTTTTTATTTACATGTAGTTATAAATTCATTATAAACTATCGTCGTTTATTGACCTGTTTATATCTACCTGTCTATATTAAAGCAGCATACCTATAGATTCATTTTAATTTTCATGAAAAAAAATGAAACTTTATTTGAATAAAATATGTATTTAAGTAAAATATTGTGAAGTTAACAAAGAAGGTAATTTACACCTACAATCCACATAAATTATCAAAAAAGAGATCAAAATATGCTGAAAAATATGCCTTACTGCGATAGTGGCGCAGTATAAATATGGTAATAAATATAATTGCAAAATCAGTTATTCATCACACAAAACATGCAAGTTATAACTGGATCTTTTTGTTTTTAATTTTCTTAAAATCTTAGAATATTACCTCAACATTAATATTCTTGAAATATGTTGGCTTACATGTATCTGGAGGCAAGCAGCTTTAAGGTATTTAACTTGAACGAATATAATTGAACAACCGTAATAAATAGTCATAGTTTGACTACGCATACGTAAAGGCGAACGAACATTTTACTGGTAACATAGGCAGGTTATCACCGCCTGCATTTCGTAAACCTAAGAGTGTATATTATGTCATAATGAAGTTTTATAAATATAACTATCAATCTTGTTTACATATCATTGTACGTAACAACAGTAAACACTACATAAAAATGCATGAATAAGCACACCTCACAATTTATGAAATAGAAATGGTCTCGCATGCAGAAATGGTCCCGCGTGTGTTATTATGATCATTTGATGCAGCGATAACTCAAACTATCATCCCTTTTCAAATGAATACATTATAAGGTACTTTTGTATTGGAGAATAAAAGAATGTATGTTAAATAAATTGCTCCCATATTTCACGTTTGTTTTTTTCTCTCTCTCAAATACCGTAACAACAAACTATTGTTTGCAAACACGGGGTAGTCAATTCTAGTTATGCACTTTGGGTACAGTTACTGGAAAATATATTTTTAAATATTTATACAGTTGAGGCACTTTCTATAACTACAAACGCATTCAATAAATGAGCCGCGCCACGACAAAACCAACATAGTGCGTTTGCGACCAGCATAGATCCAGACCAGCATGCGCATCCGCGCAGTCTGATCAGGATCCATGCTGTTCGCTATCAGTTTCTCTACTTGTAAAGGATTGGTAAGCGAACAGCATGGATCCTGATCAGACTGCGCGGAAGCGCAGGCTGGTCTGGATCCATGCTGGTCGTAAACCCATTATGTTGGTTTTGTCATGACGCGGCTCAAATATTAAATAAATTCAGGAGTAAAGCGACCCCGCCCCCACCCAGCACCACATTTTATACGTACATACACGATTAATATTTCATAAACCGTTATTTTAAAAACCGGAAGATAAAACAAATTTGTTCACGCACTGTGCAGAAAGATAATACATTAGAATAAAGAAGGAAATGAGTAATAAATGTAGCAATAATACGAAAGACCGGTAGGACTATTTCAACTTCATGAATTCCCGATTTCATCTTCATGAATTCACAATTAAAACTTCGTGAATTCCCGTTTTAACATACCGAATTCACGAATTCACGATTTCAGCTTCGAAAATTCACCACTTAAACTTCACGAATTCACGATTTCTACTTCATGAATTCACGATTTCAAATTCATTAAGTTGAAATCGTGAATTCATGATGTTGAAAATCGTGAATTCGTAAAGTTGAAATATTGAATTCACAAAGTTGAAATCGTGAATTCACGAAGTTGAAATCGTGAAGTTGAAATCATGAATTCATGAAGTTAAAATCGCGAATTCGTGAAGTAAATTCAAGTTGAAATCACGAATTCATGAAGTTGAAATCGTGAATTCGTGAAGTTGAAATCGAGAATTCATGAAGCTGTAATAGAGAATTCATGAAGTTGAAATGTCCCCACCGGTCTTTCGTACAATAGTTACAGAACAGTTTATTATATGATCATACAATCAGTTGTAATGTTGTGGTTTTTTTCCAGAACTTATATAAAACGATATCGTGCACATAATACATCACAATTAACAACATTCAGTGTTTTTATTATCAATATATCTTACGGCATTTTCTTTTTTTTTAAACTGAAGGTCAGTGAGGGTAATCTAACGTTTATGATGTAAAATGTTCTTATAATGTTGCATTACTGTTATCAGTAGGACCTAACTTTTGATTATATACGTATACTACTAATATATAGTCTCTTATAATCTATTGTAGAATGGTCATATGAGCCGCGTCACGACAAAACCAACGTAATGCGTTTCCGACCAGCAAGGATCCAGACCAGCCTGCGCATCCGCGCAGTCTGATCAGGATCCATGTTGTTCGCTATCAGTTTCTCTACATGTAATAGAGTTGCTAAGCGAACAGCATGGATCCTGATCAGACTGCGCGGATGCGCAGGCTGGTCTGGATCCATGCTGGTCGCAAACACACTATGTTGGTTTTGTCGTGACGCGGCTCATATGTACTTTTTTATCAATTTCAATATGTTTTATGTATATATATGTGCATATGAAAAAAAAACTAAATAAACTAAGACAAATAGAGATTTTTTTATTATTATTTTGTTACATTTACGTGTCATGGAAACGAGGAATTCTAAGCTCTGAATTATAACTCTGACATTATATGTAGATCTATTATATTTTGCATACGCATTTTATGTATCATTATATACATTTTACAGTTCGGTTATATAAGGTTTTAGCGCTACACATCATTGGTAGACTATTTTCTCACGATCTCAAATTTTATTACATATTGTACCCTACCACTGACCCTTTGACATGTGGTTCAAAACAACTAAAATATTATTTTAACATGTAACAAT
The DNA here is from genome assembly GCF_026571515.1 of Ruditapes philippinarum. Taxonomy (NCBI): domain Eukaryota; kingdom Metazoa; phylum Mollusca; class Bivalvia; order Venerida; family Veneridae; genus Ruditapes; species Ruditapes philippinarum. Next base: position 219,446 of record NW_026864579.1, read on the forward strand.
TTGACATCAAGTATGTCCCTTACATGATTCAACTAAAACTAATACAGAAGAAAAGCTGGTCATGACCCGAGTTAAGTTCGAACCCAAGATTAAATGACTCAGAGATAAGCTTTACCAATAAGCCATCGACCCCACCCTTTCTTTAGATTACTCTCTGAATATGGTAACACAAAATTTGCGTAAAAAAGGTGAACAATCTATAAAATGGCAAGACCTTCTTAAGATTTTTTATCTATAAGCCTGAATAATGTCACACATGAAAATGTTGTAATAATGGCCTTCCATACACAGCAAACACAATTCTGTTGTTATTTATACACAATAGTTAAAATGTCTTAATCAAATATATGATATAGAATAAATGCACCACATCAAACGGAACTTTATTTGCTTTATCAATATTAATTACAAATCATTTAAATAAATCATTGAAAACCTTTCATTCCATTATGAATTCGTCAATAAAAATTAATGCCAGGTATTTTTTGTTGTGTGAAAGCATTTATCCATATGACAAGACAGACACTCAGATATCGATTTCCGATTCATAGATTGATTTTTGACCACGTGACTTAAGATGTATATCATTTACAATGTTACGCACAGAAGTGATAGAAACAGGTAAAAGATCCTCGCTGATTAATATTGTAAGGTCATTTACGTGTTAAAGAAACACGAAGGTTGCATACGGAGTTTCTCGCATTTTCTCATTATATACATGTTGATTAAACTGCATTTCTTTCAAGATCATTTGAATACGCACACTACAAATCATCTTTAACTAAGAGACCATTGAGAGCTAACAAGGTGTATGGCCGTTATACACAGGGTGTCACTGAACAAATGAAATTTTATCAGAATGAATTACTACAAGAATATTTCTTTCTTGTAATTCGTGAGATCTCAAGTAACTTTACGCACGGACAGGAAGTCGGACTACAATACGGGTACGGGTAAAATCACTACGGGTACGTGTTAAAATCACTTCGACTTCGGGTAAAAATCATCACGGGTACGGTACGCACAGAAAGGAAGACGGAATTCAATACGGGTACGGGTAAAAATTAGTACGAGTACGGGTAAAAATCAGTACGGGTACGGGTAAAAATCACTACGGGTACCGGTAAAAATCACTACGGGTACCGGTAAAAATCACTACGAGTACCGGTTAAAATCAGTACGATCACTACGGGTACGGCGGAATATGTTTAACAACAACAACAACCGATAAGTAGATAATTATTCTGTGCCCTAGGATTCTGTTTTATTTACAAACAAAAACACACGCTTAGATTTAAACTAAATGTCAAAAGGATGTCGGTAATAATGAGTCTTTTTTACCCGTCTACGACAACTACCTCTGTTATGCATATCAATTTATTTTCAGGATTATATACCGGCGATTAAAACTTCGCATGTATGTATATATATTTATCGGTTTGCAATACCCTATAATCCTATTGTTTTCAATTGTTTATAGGGCGTCTAATTTATATATTTCTCTTAATTGAATTGACTTCTATGGTATACGAAGCTGACTGCTTGTAACAAGTGTATCGATTTCCTATACATGACATCTTCTTACGATGACACCGGTTGGAGGTGAGAATCTGGGAAGTATGTATTATATTTTATCAATAATTTAGCTTGCCAAAATATGTAGGTATGAAATCGCTAAATTATTGACGTTTAAGCATTGACACTGCACTTTTTGTCATTTTTCTATAATGATATAAAATCAATAAATGTTTATCATGATGTAAAATGATGTAAAATGTTATAGAACATAGGTGTTTGTGAAGTAATACTACTGAGTCGAATATCACTGTAAACCGCTAGCTTTTTTATGTACAAAGTCGACACCGAATTGTCTGTTTAGTTTTTTTTTTGCAGTTGAGCTAATATCAAATTTCGCCCGAATTAGGGTTCTGATTTTATTCAAATATGAATACCTTATTTAGCTGCAAAGTTTTATCTCATCTAGTAAGCATATGAATTTGAAAGCTAGTTTTACAAAGTGCAACATTAACTCGTCCATTTTATATCGTTTATGATTGTCAGAAGGTCAATATTGACCATTGTTTGTCTTTGCAGTAACGATAACGTTTTTTACATTTTTAATAAAATAATAATATCTAAACAACAAAGCAAAACAAACAACACGACTTTATATAAATTTCAGTTTAAGTCTGAAATGGGATTTTTTTATAGATGTATATGTTTTCTCTACAAAAGACTTTTTTTTGTCTTCAACCGTAAACAAAACTGGAAATTGAGTAAAACAATGTCAGTATGTTTCGCACGCACGTAAGAATATCATTTTTTCTTGTTCTATTTTTATGAACAGAATAAGTTTTATCAATCTGAATGCAAAAATAAACTTTTACTATGTTGCTATATTGCAGAACTAGAAATTAATCGGTGTTACACCAAGGACATGCTTGTTACTGCAAGGACTAATGAATGTTACTTAAAGGACTATAACTGTAAATTTACGTTTATTTTTTATCATATAACTAACAATTAAATGCTAACAACATTCAGAAATGAAAATAAGCTTTGAATTATTCTTAAATAGATCTTGAATTTGAATAGCAAAAGTAAGGGAAGCTCTCTTTTAAAGTTACAGGACGGACATATTTGTTACTGAAATGACAAAAAAATAAAGAAATGATAAGGTATTATCATTTATTTACAGTGTTATCATTTATTTACAAACAATAATCATTTGAATTTAAACACCATTACTACTATTTGTATAAAATATAAATATTTCACAATTGTACAGACATGAATTTAAAATGGGGAAAAGTTACAAGTCTTTAAGGTAACCAAGCAATGTTGTGAGTTCGCATAATTCAGTCTAAAACCTGTCCCAGTCAATTTATAAACAAGTTCATAGAGAATACCATCAGAAATATTGAAGATTGATAGTACATGCTATATTTTTAATCAGGAGTTTTTTTAAGTTAAATAATTAAAATTAAATGCAAAAGTTCTTGACCTTTTAGAATGCATAATTTTAAATCCTCCTGAATGAATGTAAATACATTTACAGAGATTCTTTCTTGTGACAAAGCCATCATTCAGCTTACAAATTGTCAGTGGCCCTTCTGTTGTCTGAAATAACCTGGTGTCTTTTTCAACCATTCAAGCTTATAATTTGCGATTGACCTTAAGAGTTTTTGGTGCAGCATTTTAAGCAAACAAAACAAAATAGAAACTTACTGTGTTCACAAAGTACGATAATGCCAGGAATGTTACATGAGGCCAAGTAACAAACAGTCATGTTCTAAGTTTCAAGGGACTACTTTTTAATGACTAATTTTTTGTAGTTTTGAAGACAACAATTTTCTTTTGTAAAAATGCCTTAAAGGCATGCTTGTGAATGATATAAGTTAGGTTTGATTTCTATTTTTTGCAAAGTAAACTGTAATTCTATGCAAAAAATAAGTCTCTGTAGAGATAAGTACTAAGAACTTTCCTTCAATATACTGGTACTGCCTTATTACTTTTATTTCTAAAATCGCTACAGTAACTGTTATTTTGTGAAATGACATGCATTTCAATTACCACAAGATGTATATTGTCCTTACAGTAACTTAATGTTGAGGATTCTAAAGGGTGCAAGATTATTCAGATTTTCCTCAATTTTACAAAAGCAATGTACTGTAAAAGCAAAAAAATAACCCAAATGAATATATATACTGAAACAAAAAAGAAACTTTCTCCAAGTTTGAATGTAGATATGTTAGTACAGAACATTGAGTTTGAATTAAAAAGTCCTTTCAATAACACAGGTTGTCCTTCGAATAACAAAATAACATAAAGCAGAAGTTTTAAATGGCATTAAATGTGTAAATATAGAATAAATATATTAATAATAAATATATTATGCCAACAAGAAAATGTATATCGTATCTTTATCCATAATTATATGTTAAAGAAGAATTGTGTTGTATTTTGTACTTTCAGTAACAGATTTTTGTACTTGCAGTAACATTATTGTAAGGACAGTTACTGCAAGGACTTATTCAGGTTATTTTACAGCCTGTTTACACAGATAAGATAAGGGAGACAATTTTGATCATTTAATTCATGACTGAAACATATTTGCTAATAGCAGCAATACAAAAGGGAATCTTTCTCATAAGTTTAAACAATAAGAATCTCGTTACTTAAAGGACACTGTTCGAAATCATGGTTCCAACCTTTAATCAATGTCTTTCCAATTTTCTAAATCCTATTTAAAATGTCCATTATGTTTCGTTGCTGTAGCCATGTATTATACCTATCACCTTCTTTTGAAGAGCACACTGGAACAATTTACTTAAACTAAAAAAATCTACTTATATTACTGTTACTTGAAGGACATTTTTGTCAAAAAAGTTGGGGACAAAATTAGAAAACTTGCATTTTGCAAATTGAAATACTTAACTGAGGCTTTTTCGGTATAAAATACATTATATAAAGGTTATATTTTGCGTTAGTTAATAACAATATGTATTTTAAGTAATACAAATATACAGGATATACAGCTGAAATTGGGATTTTGACATAAGGACGAGGGAAAATCAGTTTTAATTTAGGTTTATGACACTACCAGAAAAAAATATGTTTAATATCTTATCCTGTAAATGTCTTAGTTAACAATATTTTATGTACTTACAAGCATGCAAATTTATTTTTTATAAAATGATCATGCATTTTGTGAAAAATTGAAAAGGACAATATTACAGGCGAAATCTGATATTGGCTCAGTTATTACATAAAATCGATTGACGAACAAAAATAACATTCTTTCATGTTAAATGATTATGAATATACATTATTATTGACGAATCAGATATGAACTTAAATTACTTTATGAAAAAAATAGGGACAAAAAGCGTTAATGATTAATAAACAAAACGAAAATCCAATCAATAAATTCCGTACTCTTAAAATTTCAACTTATTGTTGCACTTTTCATATTTTTATATCTGTCAAATCAAAAGGTAAATAATATTTTAATCAACATTGATCAATACAAACACACCTAAAAACACACTTAAAAGAACAGTACATCATTAAAGGCATATTATGCTTCAGAAACAAATATTTTCTCCCCTTTTGTTCCTTTTTAAGAAAGGGCAAACATGATTTTTTAACATTATTTGAATTCTGGGTTTTAGATCATGTTAGACGCTAATCACATGCAGAAATATGTGAATGTTAAATAATTTGTCATAAAAGTAGGAAAACGTAAACAAAGTAGTATATTGACTTCAATACAAAATACAAATTCACTATAACTGTATAGTTATTGCCAAAAGGAACAGAAGCAAAAGATGATTAAAGTGTATACTTATTGCCAAAAGGAACAGAAGCAAAAGTTGATTAAAGTGTATACTTATTGCCAAAAGGAACAGAAGCAAAAGATGATTAAAGTGTATACTTATTGCCAAAAGGAACAGAAGCAAAAGATGATTAAAGTGTATACTTATTGCCAAAAGGAACAGAAGCAAAAGATGATTAAAGTGTATACTTATTGCCAAAAGGAACAGAAGCAAAAGATGATTAAAGTGTATAGTTATTGCCAAAAGGAACAGAAGCAAAAGATGATTAAAGTGTATACTTATTGCCAAAAGGAACAGAAGCAAAAGATGATTAAAGTGTATACTTATTGCCAAAAGGAACAGAAGCAAAACATGATTAAAGTTATTGGCCAATGATGAACGTTTTGGATAATATAAAAGGACACAAAATTTAAAAATTATATCTCGAGAAACAAAAGTAAAAGCATCCGTGCGGAAGAATGGACTTTAAAAGTTTGTATGTCAATCTAAATGACTTTGACGCATCATCCTTTAAAATATTTATCTAAAGGTTACTTTTATAGTAATGTATTCCCTGCACACTGTTTTAATTAAATAACTGTAGCGTATCCTAACTACATTTCATTAGTGCAAAAACCATAATCAAACAACATATCAACCAATACAATATTTTAAGAACAAACGAACATACAAACGAACGAGTAAACGGACAAAGGAAAAAAATTAAAGAAGGAATGATTAACCTTAACCAAACTAAACTTAACTAAGCTAAATTTTACATCACTTTACTTTACTTTACTTTTTTTTTTTACTTTACCTTAATTTACGAACAAACAAAGAACGAATGAAGTTCAAGGAAGTTGAATCAACTAACATTTTTAGTTTTTTTATATCTTAGATATAAAAAGTCATGTATTGTATGACAATTTGAATGCTTTGCTAGTACAAAAATACCTTGATATGAATAGGTGTTGAATAAGAGCAAGATTTACGAACTTATCGATTTCCATTAACAATCACCGGAGAAGGAAACACTAAGTTGTCACCTTCACAATCGTTTCTGAATCACAGTAGTGTTTTAATTTGTAGAGGAAATATTGTCTGTTTGTTTGGTAATGCATGTGCTATATTGTATATTGTCATTACACAGCCGCCTTAAACGTATATATTTTTAGATTAAATACTTTGAATTAACCATTTTAAAAAAGACTGTGCTTTATTTGTTGTTTCTTTTAATAGATCGTGTATACAAAATCTCCCCTTGTGGCTGACGGGTTGCCTGTACGGATTGAGGTATCAGGTTTTCAGCCACCGTTTAACACGGCGTGATCGCAAGTGACGACACATTTGTTAAAATTATTGGAGTCTGTGCATTTCTTAGCTCCAGCAGGTGAAGTGGTTTGAAACGTGGTGTTCCTTTAAATTTGTAACACACGAGGTTAGCCAAAATAATATTTCCTATGTCGGTGCCATATCACCTAAACTGTGTTGGTGCCCCGAAAACAAACAAACAAAAAATCACAAAAGACTCTTAAATATCTTAAAATAAACGGAGAACGGAAAAGGGAAAAAGGGGAATGGAGCGGTGGGGTAAATGCACACAGTGCAAGTGTTGTTTGCTTAAATAATTCATTTGATAGAAAGATATATTGTTATGAGTATATAAGATGTATATAGCTTTTGTAGGACAGATCACGGGAGTTGAGGGAGCGGGATAGGGGAGGATGGCAGGGAAGGGGCGAAGGAGCGTGAAAGTGGGTAGGGCGGAATGAAACGGTTTGAGAGGGTAAATGCACATGTGCAAATGTTGTTTCTTTGTTTTAATAAACATAATCTGTAAAAAGATCTAATGATTATACTGACTAAAATTTGCGTGTTTAACATACCTCGTAACCTTTGACCTTGCCAACCTGCGTGTACAATCGAGGTTTAAGTCTAATCGGCTTCCGTTTTAACTTCTTTATTCCTAACGGCATGTACATTCCAAGGTTTATCAGATTAACTTCCTCTACCGGCTGAACCTCAGTAGATTTATTTTCCTTCAATTCTCTTTCTTGCCTTTGTTTTCTTTGTTTGTCTTGTCTATGCATAAATTTCCACTTCCTGTTTAACACTCTCCGCCTTATTTGGAATGAAGCCTTCCCAGTTTGCTGGCTTTTCCGCCTCGAGTTGGCTCTGTTAGCGCCACCTGCTGAATGCAAAAGCCATGCCGCCACGTTACTAGTGGCATTAGAATGTTTTGTGACGGTATTACCGTCTTGTTTATTACCAATCTCTCTTACTTTATTTGAATTAAACCTGTGGATTTTTGGCTGCACTTGCCATATATTGCGCTTATGTGTTAAATCCTTTCTCAAGTCTGTACTAGCACTTGTGTCTAAAAATCGAGAATTCCTGTTAGTTTGCACTTCGGCTAAACTGTTTTGATTTCCTAACACTTTATTACTGATATCAATATCTGCGGGTTTCGGATTAGGTGTCATGAACATTTTGTTGGTATATTTTGGAACCAAAGGTTTAGCAAGTAACGGTTTTTTAGGGAAAGGGGGCATTTCACTCTCTTTCACTACTGGAGTTTTATTTAAATGGTTCAACACATTCTTCTTTTGTATCGTTTCTCTAAGTTTTGAATCTATATGTAATGCCACAAAGTCATCGTCTTGCAATTTAGTTTTTACTATTCTTAAATCATCATTGATGTATTGAGCTTGTCGAAGTCTTGACCTCTTGTCTGCTTCCGAAAATATATCATTGTTTGATGATTCTAAAACACGATTTGACTTGAGCAATGGGTTTCCCTGAGATCGCAGTAGGCTAGTCTTTGGAGATTGTTTTAAAACTGGTTTATTCAATATGGCACTTTGAGTTACTAACCCTGCAGATTGATTTGTTTGAGCATTGATTTGGCGTTCAATCCTGACTGGAAGATTAGAATCTTGTACGGGTTGTCCTTTAGTTTTGCTAGTGTCTACGCTTCTACGGTGGCGTTTTGGTTTAAATGTTAACCTTGATTCATCTAAATCAATAAGTTCGTAACGCTCTTCAGCGTCTTTGTCTGCTACTTGATCAGACTTTACACCGTTATTTTGGTTACCGTGATGCATTTTTGCAATATCGTGAGTGGCAATAGGTTTTAATCGCACCGGAACTGAATCTTTCACAAAAGTGTTTTCTGTACCGTTTGATACCAGTCTTTGATTTGTGGAAGATAGTTTACCTGTGTTAGATGAATGTAGTATAGGCGAGAACTTAGGTGTCCTTCTTGGAGTAGATATCATTCGAATTCTGTTAAACAAATTGGCTTTGAAATTTTTGGGTGGGAGACTAGTGCTTGTGTCTTCTTTTGACATGGATGCAGTTTCTGCTTCAGTATCATTTACAGTTGTCAGCGTGGAAGCTTTTTCGTCATCTAGGACTTTCTTTTCTGACGATACAAAAGTGCCCGCTTTACTGACCTTTGCAATTTTTCTAAATGGACGGTCCTGAAAAAGTATATTCCTTTCATTTCTATCTTGCGGTGTTAGCAGTCTAATCGTTGTCCCAGAAACTGGGCTATAGATCTGTGATGGTACACTACTGTCTCTAGCGAATTTATCTCCAAAGGCTGCATTCGACTCTGAACTTTCATCGTCAAATATCGGTATAGATGTGTCATCCGTAAATACCGTTTGGGACTTCTCACTTTCATAGGTTTCAAAATTATCCGCAACGGTTACATTTGGAATAGGATCATCCTTTTTAGAACGATCTGAGATAATCGACACGGTGTCGTCAAATATATAATTTGCTGATTCATTGTGAGATAAGTCATCTACAACATCATGCGTGTCATTAAATTCCTTTGCCGATGTATCACTAACACTTTTCTTTTCAATTTCATACTCATCACCACCGTCGTTTTCTTGGTTATACGTTAACTTGTAACTTTTTCTTCGTTTAACAAACTCACCTTTGCTGTCCTTAATCGTCACGGTAAACCGTCTTACTCTCAGGTTCTTACTACTAATATCCAATGAATGAACAGAGTTTTCATCAGCCTCAGGGTGTCTATTTTTAGGTTTCGACAAATCGCTGGAAATCCTTCTTAAGTCTGATTGATCGGGAAAGCCTCTTGTCGGCTTACTCCTTTCATCTGAGTACGGTCTCCGTACTGGGATCTTTGATTTTAACTTAGCCATAATTAATTGTTGGTTTTTCAACTTCTCCGGCAGCGCCACGGTTTAAAATTAAATCACTAAAATTTATCCTTTTATAATTTGAATTTGTATGTTAGTACGGATTCGGGTAAAATATATTCAAAACATACCCTCGTCATTTTTTTATGATTCTCGCCGTTTATTTTCCAAATTCCCAATATTCATGAATGTCTTTAAGTTAGAAATATGAAATTTTATAATACATATATCATCTCTTAATTTCTTATGATTTTAAAACTCGAAACTATACTTCCTTTCTTTTCTTATGCAAGGTTTACTCCCAATTGCTAAAAAGTCGTTTATTCACAATGTTTTTTGTTTGTTTATATTCAAGTCTAACTTAGTTTTATTTTTTTCATTCTCCCATCTGATGAGTGCTAAATGCATTAAACGTTCGCATGTTCAATGACCTTAAGTAATACGTGCATTCCTGCAATGACCCTCGTTACTTAGATGTTCACGATTGGTCGACATTTTAGTTATCTCCTAATACTCATCAAATACATTTTAATCACTCACAGCGCGATAATGCATTTTAACATGTCATCAATTGCAAGATTTTGTTATATTACAAATCTTTGTTAATCTCTGATACGGTGTATAGATAAATCAACGTCAAAAAAATAGCAAAAACATTCTGTTACCGCATTTCAATTTCCAATCTAATTTAAGATCGATTTCATTGTAAAATGATATGGAATGATATAGAATCGTTTTTTTATTTATTTTTTTTTCGAACTGATATCAATCAATGGTGAAGTGAATTTATCATTATCATAACGCCCTAACCATTTTATTTGTTACGTTAAGATGTGCACTTATTTCATTGATTCGCGCATTTTCTGGTGCGTGTTTAGTGCTAAATTACATACTTATAATATTCAGTATCGTAGAGTTATAATAAACAGCGCGGTTTGCCCAATACATTTTTTTATAAAGTATATTTTTTTCCAAAACAAAAATGACAATTAATGTACATGTATCCAATAATTATATTTTGTTTACACAACTTTTTCTTTTCTATTTTCTTTTCTATTTTCTTTTAATACTTTAACATCTCAGCGTTTACGTATTTTTTTTCTGCGTAACATCCATTTATTCCAGTGTGGCAGTTGGCTTGAATTACCTTTTACAGACACTTATTATGGTAATAGTAAAGAATCCTTGGAAATATTAGCAACTCAGACATGTTATCTCTATGGCAACCATTTGTTGAAAATGGTTATCACCTTTTGTAAATCTGTCTCTGTTCAAACAAACGCGAAAAGTACTTGTTTTTGCTATCGACCGACACATAAAAAAGTTAATTAACGCGATTTCAGTAAAATCCTTGTGTATTTTTGTCCGGAAAAAAACTTTGATTAGCGATTTTATCTTTTGGATTATATCTTTCAAATGTATTTTTCATGAACAAATGATGACATTTTAGATTTGACCATTGCTACGACTGGTTATAAAATTCGTACTAAAATGACACTTTACAAATGTCGTAAATATTCCTAAGTTCAACAAACAATCCTTCAGATATAGATTATCTATCCTTTACATAATATTTTTTTTTTCATTTCTAAAAACGACGGTTTTTTCCCGTTTTTTAAAGAACTATAAAATGATAAATTCCAACTATTTTCACTATTTTAAATATTTCACGTTACTCTATCCACGATCCATAAAATATTTCTTTAATGGAAAGAAAAGGCATTGTACAGGAAAAAATCTCCTTTTTCTACTGTGATTAAAAAACTTGAACAGTTTATGAACATAAAACTTATATGGACCGAATTTTACGCGATTTTTATATGCGCTATTGGACATGTGGTTTTTGTGTTCATTTTGTAATCAAATAAACGCGCTTTTGTACCCAAGTTCCCCTTCCTATTGAAAAAGCTGTATAGGCATTAATTTACGTTCAAATCTGTGCGCTAAATTATATTTATTTAACTAACAAATAATCAATAACTTGTCATCGTAATCGAAAACATTCATTTATTAATATTGAATAAGGACCGTTTGTAAAGCGACGCCAAAACACAATACAGCGGTTTATATCAACTATCTTGTACAGTAAAAATTATCTTATTCAATTAATCTATAACTGCCATATCTTCAAATTAAATCAATTTGAATTTGAGATGGTGAACGCAAAAGCATTTCGCCTGGTATAACAAAATGGCAGTCTTTACAATTCTCAAGTAAAACTAATTTGCGCAAGCATTATTCCAGTATATCAAATATAAAAAGTGTGTTTGTATACAAATGTATTCATAAATTTATAATCAACAAACATTTAATGTAATATGAGTAATTGCTTTAAAAATTGAAAGCAAATATATGCAGTATTGCATTAACTTAGTAAAAATCAATTTAATGAGAAAAAATAATCGTATATTAGTTTGGTTAGATAAATGAGCCGCATCACGACAAAACCAACATGTTGTATTTGCGACCAGCATGGATCCAGACCAAGCCTGCGCATCCGCGCAGTCTGATCAGGATCCATGCTGTTCGCTATCAGTTTCTCTACTTGTTACATGTATAGGGTCTGTAAGCGAACAGCATGGATCCTGATCAGACTGGGCGGATGCGCAGGCTGGTCTGGATCCATGCTGGTCGCAAACCCATTATGTTGGTTTTGTCGTGACGCGGCTCAAATATATTTTGATGTTGCGTAAAAAGGGAAACCGGAAACGGAAGTTACGAGCGTCTCAAGAAGACAAAAAAATCTGGTTCTGTGATCATAAGGGCATACAGTATACTATCCCGTTTCCTGACGATGTGATAATTAAAACCAGTTATCCCGTGTTGAAACTTCTAAAACCAGTTCTTTTTCAATATGGCAATTGATATCAAACCCGTTCTCTTTCCGTTTCTTTTTTTTCATTAGGTAAAAGAAAAGTCCGTTTCATTTTTTTTCTTCCTACAGCGGTAGATTTTTTCATGTGTGGATATTATTGCGTCTAGTTTCTCTCCCCCCCCCCCCCCCACACACATCAATCGTTGCTTTTTTCCAGCGAAGAAAATATTGCAAGAAGTTCTTAACGTTTTAAACCAAATCTTTTTCCAATGTAGTTATGGGAGAATTAATGCAGTCTGGTCCTTTTTTCGGATATGGTAATCAAAAAAAAGCAGGTTCTGTTTTCCGTTGCGGTAGTTGTTGCAACTCTCTCTTATTTACGATGTTGTCGTTATTTCAAACATGTTTCCAATGTGCTTAGTATTTCAGCACTGTTTTCCAGTACAGGTTCCCGGCGCAATAACTATATCACTCCTATCAACTTGCCCTTTTATTGCAAAAGGAACGCACGAACGAATGAAGAAAGGAACGGAAGAACGAAAACGAAGAACCAACGAACGAATGAACCAACCAACCAACGAAAGAAAGAACGGACGAAAGAACGGACGAACGGACGGAGGAAGAAAAAATGGAACAGACGAAGGAAGGAAGGAAGGAAGGAACCATTATAACTAGTAAAGATTTATTAATCATATTTCAATTACTATTGTTTTCTTTTTGAAATATCAATTATTGTATTTATGTATTTCACGAGGCGCCCTATATAAAGTTACATTTACTAGAGTAATTTTCTATTCACTATTTGACTATAAACCATCTAACCCCTACATAACATTTCAAATTGTTAAAATCTATGCACATCTACAAAATTATTACACAATCTAAATTTATTGTTAAGACATTTCTAGAACTGCTAACTCATTTATATATATAAAAATATGTGGCAATGTTTTGATTGTCATAAAAACTGTTACACCATAAAAGTACTATTCAAAGCGTATAAGACCAGCATTTCATATTAACACTTTTGGTCATCCTTCTTACAAAATACTTTTAACGCGATAGTATGTAATTATAAACATTCTATTTAACATACGCATTATTTTAATTCAATGTGAAAACTTGTTTTCGTGTGAAATTTATAAACAATGTCTCATTTCCAAAAGTGTTTTACGGTTGCAAGTTAGGAAACAATTGAAACGTTTCAGATTACTTTACTCAAAAGCAATGGCCCTGACGGAACACCGTATTTATAACAATTAATTTTGTGTGTTTTCTGTTATCACTTATTTATGGTGGCATAATTATGTTTGCCACCAGATAACCATATAATTAACTGCTTGTTATCTGGTGGCAGAAATATGCCACCATACTTTTTATCACTTTTTATAACAATAATATTGTAGCTGCATAGTGGCGCAGTTACACTGCAAGGTTAAGATCGGTAACTTTTGCTACTGTTACCACATAAATGAATTATGATGTCATAAATGACGTAAATACGGCGACACAGAGGTGACATGTGTGTGATATGAGATACTATGTTGTACGCACGAGATACTATGTCGTGCGCACGAGTTACTTAGTCGTGAGCACGAGTTACTAAGTTGTGCGAACGAGATGATTAAGTGGTGCGCATGAGATAATACGTAGTGCGCACAAGTTACTAAGTCGCGCGCCATAATCGAGAGATAATTAAGTCGTGCACACGAGTTACTATAATATCTTGTGTGCACGACTAATTCTCTTGCGTGTACGAAGTAGAACGAAATAGTATCTCTTGCGCAAGATTTAAATAAAAGCACACACATGTCACCTCTGTGACACCGTACGTAAAGAAAAAAATGACAAAATATTTTATATCACACAAAATATATTAAGTGATTAAATTACTAAGTTTTATTTTTAATTAATACTATAATTTAGTGGTGCGCACAAGATACTATGTCGTGCGCACGACTCGCCTAGTCGTACATGCAAGAAAATTGGTCGTGCACACAAACTATTATAGTAGCTCGTGTGCACGACTTAATTATCTCATGAGCATTGCGCCCGACTTAGTAACTTGCGAACGAATTACTAAGTCTTGCGCACGAGATAAGTAAGTACACACAAAATGTAATAAAATGATTGAACTACTAACTATTCCGACATATCCACAATTTTAACATAACTACTAGTACTTCATAGCCGGGTTTTGGAACGTTTACTATGCTACCATTACATAAATGAGATGTCATAAGTGACGTAATAAATGTATACGGTAAATAACAAACCTCCTCATCATCTTCAAATCGTCTCTGATTTATCCGTCTTAAAACATTTGTCCTAAGCTCCTGAATGTCAATCCTTTCGTTAAATGACATTATTGTTGCCTAATGAACTTTCAAAATGAACTCAATTTATGGAATGAGATATATTTCAATTATGGTGTCTAGTTTTTTAATTGAAATCTAAGTACATTCCTATTTCCATTTTAATTCACTGTTTTGATAAATTAAAACTATAACTAACAGTAAACGCTATAAGCATTAATTCAAATTAGCGTTTAAAGTTAGTGCCACGAGAACACGACACGTTACACGAAAAATGATAGTGGCATTTATCAGCCACCATACTTTGTAGCCAAAAATAAATAATCAAGAAATAAATCAGATTTTTTCCTCAGATTTATATTGTATCTTGTATCAAATATAAAATTCCATTAGCAACCAACTAAGTTTACATAATTCTCTTCTTTATGAAATATATATTGTATTTTTTAAACTTAATTTAATCTTTATTTTTATCAAAATGGCGTACACAGTAATTTGTAAACTCATAAACTTTTCACTATTCGAATTTGTAAAAAAATGTAAATCATGTTTATGTAGTGTAATTATTTCAGTTTCATGATGAAAGTTACTGCTAGCGTACCTTATGATAACAAAGAACCAATAAATCATTTCATTATAAAACTTGCAATTATTTATATAAAATATAAATAATGCGGACCTGTTGCGAAACAGTAGCCGTGATTGTTGTTCCGAAATCATATTTTTATATTACCCGCCGTTTTACACCATCTAATTACTCCGCGTAACAATGACCCATTGTGGATTATCACGCAATACGCTCCGCTATCAAAATAAATGTAGTACCGCGCACCCGCGGGTTTTTTAACCCAGAGATATAATGAATATGCCTAACATATCTAACTGGTCTAACTGGGCAGATTGAATTGAACTATAGCAACATTATGTTATACTTCATACATGCGTTGATTTTTCATTATATTATATAATTATTATGTTATACAAAGATCAGGAAATAAAAAAAAAATAATTGTGTAATGGAACATTTTTATGAGATACATATTTGTAATTAATATGAACGACATGTGGACATAAAGTACATGATTTTAAATATGTATGTACAGGATTTTCCGGAACAAGTTCAGCGAAAATATAAAAGAGTGGTTTTTTTCGGAACGAGATTAAATATATCTTATATAAATAAACACCACTTGTTGGCTTATATAAAATATGAATACAGTACAGTATCTGCCGAATTAGCCTTTATATGCATACATGTATCGTCTTAATTCGCTTAAATGCACTGCTAAAGAGACATATTATAAGCGCAAAGAAGACACAGATTCAATTAAAAGTCCTTCAAGGCACTCAGTTTCTTAACTAGATATAAGACACATATCTAAATACGCCCTAGAGACACGCATCTTATAATTCATCTTCTAATACGACTATTAATTATTTTACCTATCACTCACATATCTTCTTTATATAAATTATGTCTACAGAACATAGATCTTGATAGCACACATTTAACACATACATACAGTACATTCTTGATACGTAATATGCGTCCACGACACAGAACTTCTTAATATGCATTCAAGGCACACATCTTCATAATACACACATTTTCTTTATACACATATGAGCCAAAAGCAAATCTTATGCAAACGCATATAAGACACATGCCTTCTTAATATACCTATACAGGACTTGGTTTCTACTTACATGTGGTACTAAGCTAACTAGCTTGCGGATTGTTTGTTGGTTGTTTTATTAAGATGTCACAGATATACGTATTGTAATGCATGGCAGTAAATTATAGGCAGGGGTGGGGGTGGAGGAAGGGGCTTTTTTGACCTGTTATAGCTGAAAACGTCCAAATCATTTAATATTGAAAATGTCAGCGTGACTTAACACTACCATCCTCGTCCTAAATTTCCTTTAAACAAAATTTCAATCGATAAAATTACCTGCACGACGGAAGGGACGCCAGATTTCCAGCTATGAACACGTGACTGTTGTTGTTGTCTAGGCGTATCTTTTATGGACGACGAATCACTGTCAAGGTCCTCGGGCACGAATGTATATTCTTCACCACTGGAGGCGGAGCTTAACCTTTCGGAAACGTATACCTTATGTTTAGCCTTTCTTGATCTATAGTTTTCATTATCACTTAGATAATCCCTTCGTTTCCTGGCATTTATAAGTTCTTCTGCTTTATCTAATATTGATTTTCTACGCGAACGTCCTGCCTTCCGAACGTTTTGCACGTGATAAGTTCTTTCACCGCCCCTGTACCTAAACTGTGAATAATCCGTTTTAAATATGTCTTTCTCTTGTTCATCAGTGTCATAAGACGATCTAATGGACTGCCTTACCGGTGGGTCTTTGTAAGGACCCACGTATAAGTCATATTTTGAAGTCTCCATGCGTTTTGCATGGTCGCTGTATCTCGATTTCTGCTTATCTCGAACTATCTCGTTTTGAATATTGTTAATAATTCTTTGATTATCTTCGAGTTCCATGATACGTTGTTGTAAAAGTGTTCGCCTCTCAGCTGAAGTTAATCTTCTGGGATCAAGAGGGGTTGTTGACCTGTCACTCGCTTGTTCCGACCTGTGCGATTGGTGTTTGTAGTTCTTCGAGGCCCGGACATTGTCAGTTTGAGCTTTTCTGTAAGCCCTTTTCTTGTTGTAAATGTGCTGATATTCTGTCATTTTCTGAAAAGAAATGAAGCAGGAATGAAATGAATGGATGCCATACAATGTTATTATTATAAATTGATGGTGACCACATGTAAAAATAAAACATCATACACTTAAAATTGCCAGAGAATATACAGAATGTCCGGGCGATAACACGTATCATTTCTGACTCGATAGAAATTACGAGTGTTCTAGCATACACTCGCAAATGAAACAGAATGTATGAATGTCCTAGCATACACTCGCAGAAGCATAGCATACATTCGAAGAAGCAAGAGCATATCCGGATGATTTCTAGCATATATTCGCAAAGGAATGTCCACGCATCCTAGCATACCTTCACAGAATCAACAGAATGTTCGAATATCCTGGCAAACCTTAACAGAAATAAGGAACTGCCCGAACATTCTAGCATATCTTCACAGAAGCAAGGGAATGTCCGAATATCCTAGCATACATGGAATATCCGAACAATCTGAACAGTCTAGCATACCATCGCAAAAGCAGAGGATATTACGAAGGCCTGTGTATAAATTCGCGGAAGTGACCAAATGTCAGAACTTCCATGCCCATTCGCAGCAGGAAAGGGATGTACTTGAAGTCAGAAAGGAATGTCCGAACCTTGACACATCCCCTCGCAACAGCAAAGCGATGTAAAAAAAGGAGAACATTTTTCTATTCACGTTTCAATACAGAAGTCATAGTGAGATGTTTATTTGAACGCTTTCACGTTCACATGAAGACAGCAACGCCCAAACTCTTACTAAACCGTAATTAACACAGAAGCAAGGTAAAGTGCGAACTTCCTAGCGTACCCTCGTAGGAATAAGGCACTGCAGAGACACTTACGGAAACACTCGCAAAAGCATGGTGGACACCATCCGAACAGTTACGCATACCTTCGCAGAAGTTAGGAAAAGTCTGAACACTTACGCATAATCAAGTCATGTACGAACATTTACACATATCATCGCAAAATCCTAGAAATATGCGAAACTTACGGATACCTTTGCAAAAATGGGAATGTCTGGACACTTGCGCATACACTAGCACAAACAAATGAATTAGTACACTTACACGTACCCTCACAGAAGCAGGATGATGTTTAAACACGTATACCCTCTCAGAAACATTGGAATGTCCGAACGCATACCCTCTTATATAAAGGTCAGAATACATGTTATGTCCTCATATATATTCCATTAATTATGCTATGCGAAACTATTCTCACTATGATTGGCCAAGTACACATCGCTATGAAATAGGCCTAGATAATTGACATATAACGTTAATACGTCCTCATTCAGTAATTTTTAGAATTCTGTTTTAATTATCAAAACAAATTGATTGAAAAACGACAATCAATTTATCATTTTTAAACGTATGGCTGTAGGCTATAAAGTACATGTGTAATCATTTGTTGTTACAACGTTATATTTACAGTAGTTAAACAGCTTCCTGCTTTATTGTGGATATATATTTACTTTAAATATTGAATTCCGGTGACTAATACACGAGGGTGATCTATTTCATTATATTTTATCATATATAGTTGTACATTATATTCTACTTCAAATGATGCACTTTTTTATGTGACGTAAAGTTATTTTTATTTTTAGCTTTTGCGGCCCCTAAAGGGGACCAATCAAATTAATTAAATGACTTCTAAGGAAGCGTCCTGGTGCCAATTTAACATGTTCTAAAAAAAGATAACTCCTACGTAGGACTTTGCAACTCCTACGTAGGACTTTATAACTCCTACGTAGGAGTAAAAAAATCCTTCGTAGGAGTTATAAAGTCCTACGTAGGAGTTACAAAGTCCTACGTAGGACTTACAAAGTCCTACGTAGGAGTAAAAAGTCCTACGTAGGAGTTATAAAGTCCTACGTAGGAGTTTAAAAAGTCATACATAGGAGTTTAAAAGTCCTACATAGGAGTTATAAACTCCTAATTAGGTTTTTTTTTATTTCCTATGTAGGAGTTTTCAATTTTCATAGAACATGTTTAATTGACACCAGGACGCTTCCGTAGACTTCATAAATGTTTAGCAACTTCAAATAATGAGTTTGGTTTCGTTAAATAAGTCCGAGGGTATTTACCTGCACGTTGATTTTGTAAACGTTTGGAGCTAATTTCAACGGTGTTTCATTTACATTTTAACGATTAAGTAAAATCTTTACACATTCTAGAGTATCAGCACAAATTTGCTTTTCTCCGATCCCCACAAAGATTTGTCAACTTCGCCACATAATAAATTTGGTGGAACGGGCAATAATCCTCTGAACGAGCGCACGTCGAAAATGGATAGCCCAACCGTATCGTCCTGACTAAAGTAAATGCCCTTCCAAAAATCTTGAACTGTCATGAATATAACACTCTCCATACTAATGAAATTGGGCGTGCAGTTTTCAAGATAATATGTATATATATGTATATATGTGTAATATATAGAACATTCTGCTATACACAAGTTCAACTATTCATATTTTATAACATAATGTGTTACTCATTTACTCAATTTTATTGTGTCTTGGTCCGGTATATATTGATAATTATTTTACTCTAGCCTGTTCTCGAACCATCGTAATTGAACGACATTTGTTTTATTTTGGAAGTTAAGTTTTTCTTATGAAGTTAGTCAGAATTACAGGTACCAATAAATTACCGAACGCGTTTCTTTTTCTTGACGCAATGTCAAATTTATTTGATTACCAATTTATTATTAAAGTCACATAAGTCATATGACTTCATTCAAACTTTACGGGTACAGACAATACTCTGGTGCCCCTAACCGCAACCCGCCCGCCCTCCCGGGGGTTTTCGGGCCGAAAACCGTGGATCTGTGAGGAAGTACATGTTTGTTTTACAATGCTTATAGATTGTCCTTTATGGCACGGTGATAACCTATCAAAAATGGTTAAGTGCGGCGGTGTAAGGGTTCAAAACATCTCGATCAAAAAACCCGCTTCAATGACTCAATGGTTGACAATGATTCTTTTGACGGACCATACACCCATTTTACACGTATATATCAGTACACTTATTTCACGATGTTAGCGTGACGTCAAACTGAGTTCAATATGGCCTGCTAGTCTATAAAAATTCAAATCTACGATTTTCATGAAAAATCACTATAACTATGATTTTCTTGATACATTTTTCATAAAATTATTATATAAACGAAGAAAATTCGAAGTGTTATTTTCATATGAAGAAAAAATAATTATACATATTAAAAATGTGAAAACACACGGTTAGTTTTCTTTTCTTTTTTTGTGAACGCTCGTTTTGATTTATTCGAGTTTTGACAATTCAAGCGTAAACAATCATCGTCCTTAATTGTTTAATTTAAGAAAATAAAAATGTTTAAGAACAATATAATGTTACAATGTTTCACATTCCACTTAATTTATACAAATGAGAATTCTGTTGTTTTTTTTTCTAACATTTTTTTTTTTTAAATTAAAACAGTATTTCTTTATATACAATAAATAGCTTTATCTTCAAACTATTAATTATCTAATATTAGATCTATAATTGTTTTCTTTATTTCATATATCAGAACATGAAAATTGATATATTAAAACATGTGTACTTACTAAACAAGCTATATCCCAAAAGTTTGAAGATGTTCGTATATTTATAGCCAATCATCATAATTGATAAACGTGTAAGATTAGATATCAAACTTTTTTTTTTCATTAATAATAATACCCCTGCATTCATCTATACTTCATAGATTTTGTTCAAATGAGCGGGTTCAAATTTGAAAAGACGTTTGAACAAAGTATATACTATTTTCTCTATACCGCTTTTCAGGCCCATCATAAAAAAGTATTCGCATATTTTCTATGCGGTAACATCTTTTCAATACGTCTTCATCGGGACACAGTGAAAACTTGTAAAGAATGCATACCGAATTTAAATAATTTACGGAGATACTGAATGGTGTCTTTATAGCCGGTGAATGGAAACTAAATAAAACGAATTTATCTGATTGAATATCGAACTCTTTTATTGACTCGATAAATGACAACATCTTTAACTTTGCTCTAAAAATAAACATAACATTTGAATATTTTACAGATCGTCTCAACAAATACGAATATGTTATTGGGAAACATTATATAGATTTGAAATAATGAAGACTGTATATGTAAAGTAGATTTTAAACAGATACCGGTAGTTAAAGATTTGATCAAATTTATAGTCTAAATAATAATAATAATAATAAAACTAATTAATAATAATAATGATAATAATAATAATTATAATAGTAGTAATAATAATAATAATAATAGTAGTAGTAGTAATAATAATAATAATAATAATAATAATATAAAGACTTTATGTAACGAAACAACATATCAATCTTCCATGAGGCCCTCGACAAGGAACAATATAAATTTAACATGATAATTCTTCAAACTAAACTATTAAAATACATAAAAGTAAATACATACAGGAGATTATCAGTTACATATCGATGTACATCAATGTGTGATAATATCTCAAGTATAAAGATTTAAAATGGTTCACATATGAAGCAGACTTGATATAAGTCAGGAAGGCCGTTCCAAATACATGATTCAGATTAAACAAAAGTCTTTCGAAATTGTTCAGTATTTGGTCTAGGGGTGTAAATTTGAAAATCAGATGATGAACGCAAAATGCGAGTATGAACATCTGACGATAAAATGAAATTATTTAATAAATAGGAAGGCGCCTGATTTTTCATTATTTTAAATATCATAATAGCTTTTTGAAAGAAAAGGTAATCCAGCGGAGTTAAGAAAATAGTTTAGCAGATGGAGTGTCATAATCTTTGTCTAGAATTAATCTTGCAGCTCTCTTTTTGGAACTTGATGGGTTTATCTTCTAGAAAAGACGTACAGTTACCGTAAATTATGCAACAAAAGTCAAGATGTGGTAAAACATATGCATTTTAAAACATTTTACCGTACAGGTATAGATATGAATAAGTTTATACGAGATAATAAATGTAACAATGAGTTGCATTTTTAAAGATAATTATCAATATGGCTTTGCTAAGACAAGGTGTTATTTATTGTAATACCCAATTTTTTTTTCTTCAGGGCTACAAACAATCTACGCTGTTTTATACTAAATACAAGGATTACTTTTATAAATATACTAACTTCCAGAACAAGCTATTGATATATAATATTAAAAGTAGTATCTTTCTTAATATCTGAGAGAACGAGACGCAGGATTGCTAACGTTTGTTTGATTGATTGAGGTTTACGCCACACTGGCACAGTATAGGTCATATGGCAACGTCCCAGCTTTGCTGGTGGAGGAAGACCTCAGGTGCCTTTACTAACTTATTTCAGGCACGAACGGACACCCGATTAGAACCACCCACGTTGTGTAATCTAGCTGGGTAGCTTCCTCATATGAAAGAATCCAAAGTCCCTGTCGGGATTCAAACCCATAGAAGTGACGGGTTGCTTACGTAATAAAAATGCTTTAATTGTTATATTTTTACCCGGTTTCCTAATTGTGCCTGAAGTTATGCACGACGGGCCATCCGAGGAACTCTTCAACCAGTAGAGCACGAGAGTCGCACGTGACCTTTACAGTGTCATTCCGACTTAAAAATAGAATTGAAAATTACACATTAGATATATTTCTGAAACATGTTATATATACGGGAGAATATCGCCTGTATGAGATAAATATGTCTCGATGCGCTAGTAATGGCATTTGAATCGTGAAATATTCCATATAGAACAAAACTTTAGGCACACACGTACGTAACCGTCTACAGTGTAGAAATACATTGTTATTAGTGCGCGCTTAGGTTTTTCAAGGTATATCCAGCATCATATAAAAAGTGTTTTAGCCAAAAGAAATTTAAAAAAAGTCCATAATTATAAAGCGTTTTGATGAACTTGTTCTTTGTGTTCCATTAAAGTGAAAGTATGCCCATCAAAGTGAATGAACAGGTGAAAGTCGAAATAAGTTTACATTTTGCCTTGATAATAATTTTCAATTTTATAATTTACTTCCCATGAACAATAAATAACTCGCGTGGTCAAAGAAAATTTCTGTAAATAGCCATCGAAATGTACCGGTTACGTAGAGTGGTTTACAGTTTTAACCTAAACATCTTTCAATATCAACTGTTGGTCAATCCTCATTATCACCGTAGGGAACGTGTTACAGTATCGCGTTTTTCGGTTACAGTATAGAATTTTCAAGATGGAGGATTATTTATGGGAAGAGAGGTAGGTGATTTTTATTCAGGTCCATACTACTAGTAGTCAAATCTGCACATTTATGAGACAATATAGAGATAAATCTGCGGTGCAGGGTCTGAAGAATTATATGACTAGATACCGGATTCGGTTCCTTACAAGCAAAGCACAAAACATCTTTTAGAAACTAAACTACTTGTAGTATGGACCGGAATAAAAATCAACTACCTGTCCTCCAAACAAATAATCCTCCATCTTTAAAATTCTATACTGTAACCGGAAAACGCGATACTGTAACACGTTCCCTACGGTGATTATAACAGTCAATCTTTTTAAAGATTTAGTAATTTCAGCTCAACTTGACAATAAAACAATAAGATAATTTTCACTTTCAGAAAATTATAATTTGTTTATATGTATGAAAAAAATGTTTGACTTTATTATTTCTAATTTCATTAAAATTGTTCAAGCAAATTTTGAGATCGTCAGCGGTGTTCGGTAACAGGATAATGTCGTCTGCATAGAAGTTTAAGCCGTAAAGTTAGATCGTCGTGATCGAATAATTCTACACCAAAAGTTCCACTATTCTGTAACGTTTAGAGGTCATTTAAGTGCATGTACATTGAAAATATGACCGGAGACAAATTTTTACCCTGTCTTTTGGAAATGAACGACGTCGATACAGCTCTAGCTATCATGTGAAATAAACTATAGTATTTTCAAATGGTATTTTCGTCACCTTTGGTAAATCTGAAAAAGATGTGAAACAAATACAATTACGTGTTATGATATTATATGTAATATAACTCATACTTGCAAACACATTACATTAACACTGGTTCAAAAGATGATGATGTAGGCTGTGTGGACATGGTTATTGATCACACCAACGGCTTCAATGAGTCTGTAGACATTCCACCTCCACCAACACCTCCTACAGTTGTGCCAGAAACTGTCTTTGATGATGCCATCGAGGGCAGTGTTTGTGTTACAATTGATCCTGAACCACAGACTGAGATTGTGGAAGACACCGCTGACTTTGGGCCACTCTCCACATCCATCATAGAAGATCAACATGTCAGGTTCACACTACAGCCAACCTGCACTAAGCCACTTGTTGTCTCATCAGACGGTCATGCGTACAGTCATCTGAAAACCCTGGAGAAAGGCGGAATCGTAAGGCAATGTAACATATGTCGTGAGGTGCTACCGTGCCTAGCCAAGTTGACAAGCTCTGGCGATGATTACAGAAGATGACTAACAACACACACACACACACACACACATGGGCCTGATCCCACACTTCTCTACTTGAAGGCGGAGTCAGGGGCTAGCCATCATACCTTCCATTGAGCACGTGACATAGTTAAGACAGCAATGAGTGACAAAGGTCAGCGTCCAAACATAACTTCAGCGAACAGTCTTCAAAGAACAGCCATCCGCCAACATGAAAGAATACGAAAAAAATACATTTACTCTTCGTACTCATGAGTCGACATAGCGAGGAAGATTACATCAATATCCTTCAAAAGATAGTGACATCTTGGGCGAGCTAATTTCCGTATAGGAATTTGTGCTAGATTTTGAAGTTTATTGGACACATAAAATATAAGAAATATATATGTTTATATAGAACTAATTTTCTATGTAAGAATGATCGAATTTGATCATTGTAGATATAAAAGAATCAGATATAAAAAATCTGGAAATGTGTGAATCCTCGGAAGCATGAATATTGTAGACTCTGTTTGATTGATTCTGTACATGACAATGAACAGTCTGACACTATAAATCTTTAGAAAAACATTTTATATATGATGTTACAACATAAATTATTTCTTAACCTGACTTATTATTTTAAGTGCTGACATAGGCTTACTTAAATTCTATTGTAAAAACAAAAAAATATTATTTACTTCCACATTTTCAGCCGTCTTGGTGCAATTCGACAGGTTTTCCCAAATGCTGACGTCAAAGGGGGTATTGTTTACACTGGTGTCAGGACGTGTAGAGGCACGTTCAGTCAACAGAATTGGGTCCCGTCTGCATGGAAAGGATGTCCATTTAGGAGTACATAAAGAAGCTACTCGTTCTTTCATTCCTGTCAGCAAACCATATTCGTCCAGTGTTGGCCAACACAGACGAACTTCGTCAACTGGTGAACTACATCAGATTAACTTGGATCGAGTCTAACACATTCCCTATCCAGAGCTGGTCAATCTACCAACACTCGATCCGAACCAAAGACGACGCTGAAGAGTTTTACCGTATACTCAATGGGGATGTAGGTTTCCAGTCGTTGCATTCTCAACACTGGTTCCAGCTCTAAGAAAACAGGTCAATGAGGTTGAACTTGATATTGCCAAACTTTTAAATTAGAGAATAGCTCCGTTGCAGCAAAAGAAATACCAGGTTCCTGAGGAATGTATTCCGAAAGGACTGGGAACCGTATGCCAATTGACAGTGCTACGCAACCCTTGTGTGTTATTCATCATTCGTTTGGAATTGCTTAGTATTCCGTTAACAGCGATTATCCACAGTGCACGGCATTTCGTCGAAAGACATCTCGTAGAACACTATATATACACGTATAATCCTACAACACTTGAAATTCCCCACCACACAAAGTATCAGGTGGTCTTGATTAGATGGCTACAATGGTAAAATGAATAATGATCAGCTCGGTCAAAAATACCTTTAGTTACGGTCGAAGCGTCATATGAAAAATAAAAAGTTTAAGTGAACTGTTTTACAAGGAATTTCTTACTCCATAATCTATACAACATATAGTTTGAAGTAAGCTTTAATGGATAGCAAACCAGATTTTTTCTTGAGTTGGTGGTAGAAAATTAAGTTTCGAATGTTACAGTTTCTGTAAAGACATAAAGAGATAAAAAATCAGAAAAAAATATATTGGACATGTGACAATAGAAATTGTAAAGGGCGTACCATAACTGGGATAAATGATTTTTTAAAGCAGACTGCGCATAATCTGCACACACCAGACATTTCACGAGTGAAGGTGCTACAGTCGGTGGCTAGAATAAAATACAAAGCAAGCAAAAGTCAAGAAGCTCCAGCACAAATTTTGTACAAGGAACTTTAATCTGATCTTCCACCAGAATTTCGAGCTTACTGGCCAAAAGAGTCGACGTGGTAAGATAATTCCAGAAATACCAAAGTCCCTATCTGAGCTTTTTATCCCCGAAGAATGGCAAAAGTCAAATTATGGTTATCATTTTCTTTTAAGCTGTTTTTAGTTAAGCTGTTTTGAGAACTACTTTGTGTTGCATGTTTCACTTGGAAGCGCTGTTGCCAGCATTGTTGTTCCTGGTATAAGCTATACTATTCTCTGGGCGTTATATTAAACGCCTACACGAAGGTCATTCGTAAAATTCACGGACAGTGTCATTCACTTGAATAATCATAACTGTTTTTCCCCAAAGATTTACAAATCACATAACATATCAACAAAAGCATATCTCAAAACATCAAATTACTGACTGACACCAGTTCCATTCATTATTCAATATTTTTCATAACGCTTATAGGGTACACATATATACATGCACACTTAACTTTTAAATGATTAGTTAAAGTAAAGTTTGCGTACTATTGGTGATGTGCATAGCATATCATACCTGAATAATGAATTTATGAGACAAATGTGCATCCAATCATGCAATTTACAGTTTGAAAATGTAATTCGATATATTGAAATGGAATTCACTTGAAACGGAATTATTATTTAATGTGTTCGTGCTTAGCGCCGTGACATAAATATTGCAACATTTCTGTTACTGCCTAGCGGGAAACTAACAAATGTGTCTGGGCAAAATATGAAAACCCATCTATTCTCCACGAGTTTTGTGTTTAACTTTTGCACTTCACTTTATCTTACAGGATTCTCATGCCTTTTGCTAACCAAACCAGGTTTAAAAGGATAGTAAAACCGGGCGAAATCCTAAAATCCTAAACATGCCCCAAAAAATAACACCCATACCATGGAAAAATTTTTTTTATTAAGAAAAAAAATTAAAATCATCTTTTCATCCAACTACGGCAAACCGGAAGGCTGTGGTTTTCGGGGAAACTGGCCGGAAGTAGAACAGACAAGCCCTCCATCCCTTTTTTTGAACCGTAATAGTACTAGGGGTTTTTCATCGGGGAAATTTTTCACCCAGAGGTTTTGTCATGGTGAAGTAATCAGGGTTAAAGGGTACTCCGGTTTCTATGGCGACCTTTTATCAATGAGGGCTTTTTCGCCTCTCCCCCCGGGCATCGGTTAAATTTCTGTGGGGGTCACTTTTTAAAATAGTGGGGTCTGAAAAAAACGTAAACAAAACACTCTTAAATAAAATTGCATGTAAAAATCTACACTAATTTACCAATTTATTTTTAAGTTAATTCAGTACAAATGCACTTGAATCATTGACATCAGATATTGTATTTCTTATCTTTTATATTAAGACTTGTGCATTGTGCACAGGTTTAACTATAATAAACGTTTTCTCTTGGCGTATGTGTTGCACAGAAAAAAGTAGATTATAATAATGATCTTCATTATAAAACACTTATTTTGGATTTCATAGTTCGACTAAATAAAAAATGGCCCATATAAATCAAATACCAGATCATTTCATATTTATAATACTTAGATATTGAAAACCTTTTAGTATGCTATTTTCATAATTAAAATTGCCAAACCTCGTCCCTTGTTTCAGCAAAATCAAATCGTTTTAAAACTGTTATAACATTTCGAATTTGAATTATTAAACAATTAAATTGCTAATCAGTTCTGTTAACGCAAATGTAACCGATTTATTAAATTCATAATATTAATATTTAATCATTAGGAAATCACCGAACACCAAATAAAGTACATTTGTTTTTACATTTTACATAATTTGGTTATTTTCAGAACGTGACTTAAACTTAAAGATAATGTGATCTTAATTGATAAATTTTGAAATATCTGTCTTATCAAAAGATCAAGGACGTCATTACGTTACCTTTACTGTTCTATTAATGAAATTAAAATCGCATGTTGTCCACGTGACATTGTTAAACGGCCACCAGAACGAAGAAGACATACACGCCGCAAAGCCAACCCTTTTAGGCCGCGTCCATGCCGCGTGACAGGCAGCCAAACCTCCGTGAGAGTATCCCATGAACCCAATGTTATCACGTTGTGTCGATAGTCTACTAATCGACAAGTTTTGCACTCGTGGATACACTGTGTCTAACAGGAAATCTATCGTGTCGTCTAATTTCCCGCCAGTGTAGTACCGGTACCCACATTTATCTTTGAGGACTTGGAACCAGGCGGGGGTGTACTCGATTGTTGTGTTAGGATAACAGTTATTGCATCGATTAGAATACGTTCCACTTGCACAATACATTTCCGAACCAACGGGAGTTGTAAGCAGTGTGGTGCGGCGAGAGTTGTAATCTGAGAATCCAATTACTACAAATTCTTCAGTGACACTGTGTTCAAGCATCAGTCCTTCAAATACATAGGGTTTAATTTCGGAATAACCGGAAATCAGGTCAGGTACGAACAATACAGCATATGTTTTGTATGTGTTTTCCTTAAAACTTGGCGGGAATATTATAGAAACGCTTCTATTGCCGCCAATTTGCGGTGATTCTACAATAATATGGTCAGAACTACTAGATGTTGAATAGAACCAAGGGTACACAACGATTTCCGGTTTGGAATTAAAGTAACTGGATGATTTTGCCAATGGCAAAGATACTGCAAAGTTTGCCCCCAACATGTCATCAAAGTCGTCTACTAGAACACGATACTGTAATTTTCCGTTATCAAGGAACGCCTTATCTTGGCATTCCATGCATTGAAAACCGTCTATAGAGGAACGATAATCGATCTGTATTTGCCACGTGTCCTGCGAAGTCTTCTGTAGTTGCTTCCCCTTAATCCAATTCAAACCGAGGCCATTACCTCTAATAAATAGACTACCGTCGCCAGGTTTCTGCAAACGACAAAATAAAACGTACATATTATTCAGGGTTTTCACACATGACTATGGGTACACAATAAACAAGCAAGGTATTTATTTTTACAAAGATAATCAAGTTCCTTCTGCACCTCACCTCACCTTTCTTATGTAAACATGCATGCATTTCCACTAAAATTTCAAAACGTTAGTATATTGTTCCTGAACTATAAAATACTAACGTTGGTGTAGTGAAAATACTAAGCGCGAACGTATTTTCAAAATACATACTTGTAGACTTGCTTCCGGATACTTTACTGTGATTGTAAACGTCAGATTGTCCCTGACGTCAATATTTAACATAACCAGGCAGCGTCCACTCAAACACGTACCAGCGTTCCCGTCTGACGTCGTGCATGACTGACCTTCACTGCATGACCCGGATGTGAACTCAATACACGAGGTAAGCGTAACCGCCAAGATGATTGTGTACGGTGATATCCGCATTATTCTTCGGACCTTCAAAAATAAGCACTTTTAAATGATCGGTATCGAGTTGTGAGACAAGTACAGTCGTTGAATTTTATATCCCCCCACAATCTGATTAAAATCATCTCTAAATAACGCTCCGCTTTCGGATCTGACCATGACCAAATACTCGGTGGCCTTTCAAACAGTCAATCATCGGCTTTGATCTAATTTTAACCCTTTGAAAACAAATACTGAGTATGTAATTTTCACGATTTTAGAACAAACAAGGCCTTGTCCATATAGCCAGCAGGTAAACTGGCAGAACAACCTTGCCGATCAAAAATTGACTGTATTATTTCAAGTTGATTTGTTAAAAAAATACATCAAATATTTTTTTTCTAAAAAAATCATCAATTCGTTGAACTTTCAGGAGTAACAGTATTTTGATACTTCTTCTAATATGTTCGAGTGCATGGCTAAAATAGCTTTCACGGGAAATCTGAACGTCATAAAAGAAATAAGTACATCTGAACTTTAGTCAGATTGATATCCCCCATTGAATACTGGTTATTAGTAACCACAAAAAGCGGACGACAGATTATGCAAGTTCATATTTTAATTACTCATTTTATGGCATAATGATGATGATGATGATGTTAACGATGAACAACAACAACCATAAAAGTGATGATGAAGATGATGATAAGCAACAACAACAGCAGCAGCAAACATCAATTATAAAAATTATAATCAATATCCCAGTAGACTTCAAAAAAGGGTTTGGACAGTGAGAAGCAATACACATTTACTACACTGTTCTCAATTTTCTTTTTTATATTTCTGATCGTACGCCCCCATAAAATAGTGTTTTTTTATTAATGTTGTATTCCAATTTAAAAAGGGGGGGCGTGGGGGATTTTGTTTTTAATTATATCTTCATTAAGACTCAAAAAAACCGGTCTGCAATATTCTAATTTTTAGTTAGGTTCGGGGTGATCACATTTTATCCTGATTGTCATTTAAGTTGTAAACGTCAGGTAAAGATTGTCATGAAAGAATTTCTTATTAATAAAATAAATAAAAACTATATGAAATTACTTACCTTATGTATTTCCTAATTGCTGTTTTCAAGTCATCTAATTATGTTAACCATACAATGATTTATATAATACAAATGTACTTTAATTGTGGGACATACAGATAGCGGAATTTTTAATCTTTTTTTTATTACTGAATCCTTCACCTTGCAGTTCGTTATGAAATGAAGAAATTATTACACAATGACACACTTTTTTGGTTGGGTGACACCAAACTTTGTAATGCTAGCTGTACTGGTCACACCGGCCAGGTCAACATGGCCCATAGTGTTTTATTTGGTAGGGTTTTAAGATTTAACTTTGGCGTTAAAACTTTCCAGTTATACTGATATGTGGGGTGGGGGCAAGGTGTACGTCAGTGCGTGCATTATTTCAAACACAAATCACATAATTATATAAGCTCGCATGAAATTAAGCAAAGTCACCGATGAAAACAACCTAGACAACTTAAGATGTTTTACTATTATTATCAGATGGTTGTTTAAATGATGTCTTTGGCTTCAATGTAGAAATGATCTCAGTAATGCAAAACATGGATTAGGATATAAAGATAACAATAAGTTTAGTTTTACGACCAAACAACACAAATTTGGTAAAAAATTAACATTAATTCTATTAGTTACGGTAGCGTCCTGGAGCCAAGTTGTTTTGTTGAATAAAAAAGTAAAACCCAGACGAAGGAGTTTAAAAAGCCTAACTGCTTATTTGACTAAAATAAATATAAACTGACACGACTTCCATGGGTTTAGTTTTACGGTCAGACGACACAAATACGATTTCATATCAAATGACTTTTTTTACGATACTTTTGGTCGGGTTTTACGTCGCAATAACACAGTAAATGTAATACTCCGACTTTCTTTCAGCTTTACTGGTGATAGAAGATCCATGATTCCAGGGCTAACGAGTATAACCACTTTCTGGAGATAGCTTGCTTCAATGAAAAAATCATAGAATCCAAGTCTCTGGCGGGACTTGAACCAACAGCGGTGAGAACCTAGAGGTTTTGTGATGAATTATTATAAAAAAGTTAGTCAACGCATGACATTGAAACATCTGTTACAAATTTAGTATCATTTTAACCTTGAAAAGTTGTACACACTTAGTTTATAGCTGGCAATGGGTTTTTTTATATTTAATGACGTAATGGAAAATTTTAATAAGTACGGAATGCATGCTTATGCAACGAGCTTTTAGCAGTATATTAATGCCATTTGTAAATGTCCTAGCATGAATTTCTGTATAAATGCTATACATTTTGGGTTTGAAGCGTAAATATATCTAACTATGTTAAAAAAATTTAGACGCCGACAGAATCACCGAGTAGTTTTAAAACTAGTAATGTGACTTGAACAAACCCTTGAAGTTACAATAACAGATATTATGGATAAAGTTTGACTGTAACAAACCTAAATTATTAATTCGACATTTTCTTTAATGTTTACAGAAATCACTGTGACACGTGGGTCAGGTTAGGAAACCACCATTTTATTCTTTATAAGAAGAAAAGTTTTGTTCCTGTGACTGCCTAGGGTATTCATTTTGAGGTCATTTACAGATAAATTAATGAAAAATTCAAAACGAAGAAATGAAAATTTTGCCTGTGTATCTCTTTAATATGCGTGTGTGCACGTTCTTGCGTGATTGTACTGCGGGGTCCTAAAATATTATCGAAATCTTCACAAACGTTAAAATTACACATCAGTTATAAATATATAATTTTTTACAATACGTCAATTAGGAAAAAAATGATATGAAGAAAGGATTTTTAGAGAAAAAAAAAAACGTTTTAATTATGTTTATTATATACGAATACATACACACATTTTTAATTTTACTTTGTACATGTATATAAGTTCGAAATTAAAATATCATATCCACATACTAATGGAATAAGTACCACGCTTGTTGAGAGTAGTTTCGACATTTTGTACCGGTGTATATACGTTGTTGAAAGAATTTAAAGGGAAGTAAGTAAGGAAACATTTTTTCTTACCGCCTGGTGGTAGTTTCCCTTATTATTTGTTATGTCGTGGTAGAAGTATGCCACTATAGATATCTAACACTAAAATAGCTTTAGTACGTTAAAGAATTGAGTACCGCTCAAGCCGATGTTGCACTTATTCATTATCACTCACGTACAGACTCAATCAAAGCTACTCTGCAATTTTCATGTAATTTAGCGGTGATTTGTGCAACCCATGATAAGAAGTAATGGTAAGTACCTTTAATCACGTCTAACGTGATAAAATGAAAAGAAAAGGCCCATAAAAATTAAAAGAAAATGCCTGTAAAACAAAACATTGCATATAAAACACAACAATATTTATGAAATATCACAGACAAAACATATATAACAAAAAGTTATATATCTCAACAAGCGTGGTACTTATTCCATAAAGTTAAACCTATATGTTTGTAAAGAATGATGCAATATCTATTCAAAGGAATGTCAGACAAAAACGAAAAATCAGACATAAATGGATCAGCACACAAAAATGGAACAGCACACATAAACGGAACAGCACATATAAACTAAACAGCACATATAAACTAAACAGCGCATATAAAAAGAACATCACATATAAACGGAATAGCGCACAAAAAAGAACAGCTCATATAAAAAATAACAACATGTATAAAAAAGAACGGCACATATAAACGGAACAGCACATATAAAAAGAACACGCCATATAAAAGAAAAGCACGTACAAAACGAACAGCACATATAAAAAGAACTGCACATGTAAACGGAACAACACATATAAACAAATCATCACACATAAAAAGAACAGCACACGTAAACGGAACATCACAGAGAAACGGAATATAACACATAAAAAAGAACAAGACATATATAAATGGAACATCACACATAAACAGAACATAACACATTAAAAGAACAGGACATATTAACGGAACATCACACATAAACGGAACACCACACATAAAAGAACAGCACACATAAACGGAACAGCAAATTTAAAAAGAACATCACATATAAACGGACCATCACACATAAACGGAACAGCACTCATAAAAGACCCATCCATACATGAAGGGAACATCACATATAAACGGAACATCACACATGAACGACACATCACACATAAATGGAACAGCACACATAAACGGAACATCGCATATAAATGGAGCAGCACACATAAAAAGAACAACATACATTTAAAAGAACGACAGAGAAAAAAATGAAAATTACACATAAACGGAACATCACACATAAAATGAACAGCAAATTAAAAAGAAGAGCACACTTAAACGAACATCGCAAATAAACGGAACAGCACACATAAAAAGAACAACGCATATAAAAGGAACATTACATATAAATGAAACATCACACATAGACGGAATATCACATATAAACGGAACATCACACATAAAAAGAACAAACACATAAATGGAACAGCCATAGCACTCGAACTCAGTTACAAAAGAAAGTGTGCACTTAGTACCTTGGAAATTCTGTATACTTGCTTGAGTAAATTAAGTGGCAAATTTTGTATCAAAATTTGCCGAAACTTTGCATCAAAATATGCCGATATATATTTACCAAACAATGGTTTACTTTACTTTTAAATTTGATTGTTATCCGAGAGTTTGTTCCGTGTAAATCTAGGGTAGGTGAAAATTAAAAGTTGCTTAATTTAATTTAATTGTCAATATTTTGTTTAGTACCGTGACAATAAATCAATATCTGTTGCGTCCGTCTCGTCTAAGAATCAACGTAAGTGGATCGATACCACATGGAACCTGACATAACGCAATAAGGACCTGGGTTTGAATCATGTTACAACCAAAACATCAAGTATCCCAGGCAAAAACAACAACAACAAAAAAAACACCAAAAAAACAACAACAAAAACGAAAAAAAAAAAACGAAAACAATTTCGGAAAGCACAACTTTTCAACTTTTACTTTTCATCTTTCAGTTGTTTACAGACTACCAAAGTTGTGATAATAATCAAAAATCAATCAGATGTAAACAATCGGGTATTCAATACATTTCTGCAAATTTGTATAGTTAATATTGCTTATATATATTGCTGAAATAAGTATACAAAACTACCATATAACTTTTTTATGCAACTCAGTAGATGAAACGAAACATCGTTTGATCGTCGTTAAAAATGAAGCAGCACATACAAAACAAAACAAGTACGTAATGACACTTTATATAATAAAGGAAATAGCAGCTATAACGGGGTGATATTTGTTTCCTTCTAAATCAGTTCTGAAACCAAACGATACTTGACTGTTGATTTAAAAGACGCTTTAAAATAATATATTTGTTATTTCCGTAAGCATTCTTATTCTTCTGTTTGGCATTTCCATATATTAGCCAGATATTGCTATACATCATTGTTGTCTACACAATTCTCGATGATTTGTTGCTTGTCTTTAGGCAATATCAGCGTGGATAACTTGGTTAAACAATAATTCATGAATAAATATAGTACGGCGTCCTGTTTGGGCCATCGCGAAACAAACATAACTCAAAATAATAAAAAATACAAACAAAAATACGATGGTGAAATGTCGAAATAACAACCACTGGGGAAATGTGGAAGATACGATGATGAAAAGTCGAGAGTACGGTGGTGAAAAGTCGTATCTAAGAAGCCACGCTGGTGAAACTCGATATCATTTCGTGTTTTCAACCTCGTACGTTCGACATTTGATCATCGTGGTTTTGTTATTTCGACTTTTCACCATCGTACGTTCGGCTTTTTATCAACGTGGTTTCGACTTTTTACCATCTTACTATCGACCTTTTCCATCGTGGTTTCGGTATTTCAAGTTTGCACCATCGTTGTTTCGTTATTTCGAGTTTTCACCATCGTTGGTTGTTTCGTTATTTCGAGTTTTCACCATCGTTGTTTCGTTATTTCGAGTTTTCACCATCGTTGTTTCGTTATTTCGAGTTTTCACTATGGTTGGTTTCTGTCATTCTTCTTTTGAGAATGAATCAAACAAGAACAAAAAACTCGTTCTATGTATTTCTGTAAATGTTACATATAAAGAAATATGAAAATATCACTTGGACATTTGTAGGAAATTATTTTTCATTTAGATAAAAAATTTCAACTTTTACTTACTTGTCTTTATAGTTGACCCATCCGTGCATTATGTCTGGCATGAACTGGTAACCTAAATAGAACCGACGGCGTCCTGCAGAAAGAAGCCGAAACCCTGTCGGTATTCGAACCAACAGCGATGTGGAGTAAGTGGTTTAAAGTCAACGACCTTAACAACTCAGCCACGGACGCCTCAACAGTGATATAGGCAATATGCATTGAGCATGTTTTATAATATACTAATTTTTAGAACAATGCTGTCAGTAGATGACATACATGAATATGGGTATTTTTTCTCTTGGTGTATCTACTGTCAAATTCCGGTTGCCCGTATTTGCAACACCCCCAGTAGCATTATTTGATTATTTTAGGTAGTGCACGGATACACCAGTTCACCATTCCAGAAGTGACCCTTTTTCCCGAACATGACAGATGTAGAGCACCAATTAATGGGATCTCGGATTTTAAGATTTTGCTCGAACGACCAATTGTTGGGGAGGATAGAACCTGCGCCTCTGGATTTCTAGGCAATCGCGTTACCACCGGACAGATCTGTTTCTTTACGGGTTGAATTTCCGCATTTCAGAGACAACATAATCTCTTGATTTAACGTTAAATAAAAACGTTAATCCTTTTAAAGCTGCACGCCTCCTGATGAGCCAAAACATTTCGATAAAATCAAACCTGAGAATAATTTACTAAGATTTAAGGAAAAGTATAAAGATTCAAAATTCTGGTAATAATTTACATGTTATGTGCGATTAATGACCGATTTTTTCAGTATTTATAACTATATTTCTACTGCTTTACTCACGCAGTAAGGGCTATTTATGCATATTTTGACCTCTTTATGGTAACTTACTTGGGTTGTAAGTGACATTGATAATGTGTAAATTGCATTCTTTTGGTAACTGCACAATATTATACTGTTAAATACATTTTCAAATTTTAATGAAAATTAGCATGAATCTGGAGGCGTGCTGCTTTAATAATTTGATTTATGACAGAACGTATGTCCCGATAGATCAATGGCTGATTTTAAACGGAAACGCATCCTATCAATGTATCACAAAATGTATTAAAAGTAACTTGCATTTACCACTTCTATGCCCATGAACAAGTTCAGCAACACTTCCAATTATGTAGTCTTGGGGCGTTCTTTTAGTGACTTTGTGTTTTCTATCTTAGGTCAATTTTTGCTTATATTAAGGGTATGAAATTAATGATTGTATCTAAAGGAACAAGTCTGAAATAAATATATATGGTGCATGTTAACTCTGATAATATCATTTTGTATAATCAAAATCAGCAATAAGAACTATAAAAAGTTTAGTTCATTGTAGGCTGGTCTAAAATGTAGAGCTTTAAATAGTTTGATTTATGACAGAATGTCCATATAGGTTTTTGCTAGTTTCTTTGAAAAGGGCATCGTGTCAATGTATCTTCAACATGCATTAGGTCCATAAGTGCTCTGGAAAAAAAAGATTCTATATGAAAGATACACGTCTAAGATAAATATTTTTGAAGCATGTATACTTATCCTTAGATAAATACTTTTCTGTAACCAAAAACAGAAATAAAAGATCAGATTATAACAGTACAATGTAATTCTATAAATGCACTTCCTAAAAAGTTTTATTTTTTTAAGGTTTTAACTTGATTAAAGTCGTTGACCTCATAACAGTTGTCCTTACCGCCGTAAGTTCGAGTTGCGAACGTGTCTTTGGATTATTTCATGTGAGAAAGCTATCAAGCTAGATTTAATAACCTAATGTCACTTTAAAAAGTCTTGAACAATAACGTGAGCCACATGCACCTCTCTTAGACATAGACTGTTTAATAATGTCGTAAAATTCTACTTTATGTTCTCAAAACAGATGTAATTTATTTGTAGCTTGCATGATGTATCTCTAGACTTACGCCAAACCATTTATTTTTTCTTTGTAGAAACTGGTTTATATCGTTATTATGAGGATTAATTGACTCATTACAATATAGTCTAAGAT
Source organism: Ruditapes philippinarum (assembly GCF_026571515.1). Taxonomy (NCBI): domain Eukaryota; kingdom Metazoa; phylum Mollusca; class Bivalvia; order Venerida; family Veneridae; genus Ruditapes; species Ruditapes philippinarum. Next base: position 257,607 of record NW_026864579.1, read on the forward strand.
AATGTGTTTCCATGTCCCATTCATGCTAATACTGATCAATCATTTCAGATGTTTCATGTTTTGTACTTGAATAGTTGAACGTGCTTAAATGTTCCTTAATTTTCCTCAATACTCGTTTTATAATAACCCAAACAGTGTATGATATACATTTTTCACTACTTCTTTGCTCTATTTCTCGATAATGAGTAGAAAATATTCATCAGTTTTTGTTAAAAAAACTATGCATCTACAACAGAACCGGTAAAGTAATGGGTATTTAAAGCTATACTTGGAGATAAAATGGCACTTTACGTAATGAACTCCTCACGAAACACGTCTCTTTTGGCGAAAAGCAAATGACGAAACATAACTTTAACGGACCAAAGGTAAACTTTTATGCAAACACAGCACAACTGTACATATTTACATGCATTAACATCTGCAGAACCCCTTAGACTTCAACAGTTTCTCACCCTGAGGGTATCGGGATAAAATGTATCCTCCTGCCTTTTGCAGATGTTAATACGCATACGCATGGTACTGTACCCCTATATGCATAGTCTAATTAACATGTATATATCTAAACACATGTAATGACATTTTGCGAGTTATTGTAAAGTTGACCAACGGATCACGGATCCTTGCAGTTACAACAGTTTCAAATCCACATAATCCGATATAATACGATTTCTGTGCATTCTCAAGAAAGGAATTCTTAGATAAAATGCAAAAATGCTATGAAAACGGCATTTCCTTCAACCCTTGTCTTGCGGTACCATGCAACCAGGTTTAAGGGCCACGATGAGCCGGCACCTATACGGTCAGCAGCTGTACTCTATTTAGTTAATACTTATTTTTCAAATATTTCTTACAATTTATAATGATGAACGGTTTGTCCAAATTGAAAATTGATTAGTCCATTCATTTATAAGATATTTATCGTGATAGGGATTATGTAACGTAAAAAGAACTACAATTGTACAATAGCTTTTTTAATTAAAAGCTTATTAATAAATTCCCTAATTCAATGTCAAAGCAGAATGCCTCCAGATTTATGCTTTTTATTCATAAAAAAGGGAAATGTATTTAAAAGTAAAATATTGTAAAGTAAACAAAGAAAGTAACTAACATATTGCAAACGGCACTTACAAAAATAGCGGAAAAAGGAATCCCTTAGGAACGCCCAAAACGACAAAATTGAAAATGTTTTCAGACTCTCGTCCGTCCGTCGTCCGTAAACTTTTACTTTAAATAACATCTCCTCATAAAACACTAAGCTAATTTCATCCAAACTTCACAGGAATGTTCCTTTGGTGGTCACCTTTAAAAATTGTTCCATGGAGAACTCTGGTTGCCATGGCAACCGAAAGAAAAAACTTTTAATATCTTCTTTTACAGAACCCACAGAGCTAGAGCTTAGATATTTGGCATGAAACATCTTTTAGTGAGTCTCTACCAAGTTTGTTGAAATAAAAGCCCTGGGGTCATTGGCCCCGCCCCAGGGGGTCATTGATTTTCCCAATATGCATATAGTAAAAACTTAAAAATCTTTTTTTAAAGACCCTAAAGAGCTTGAGCTAAGATATAAAGCATGTTACATCTTCTAATGTGTGTCTATCAAGTTTGTTCAAATAAAAGCACCGAGGTCAAAATTGGCCCCGCCCAAGGAGGTCATTGATTTTCCCTATATGCATATAGTAAACATTTAATAAACTTCTTTTTAAAGAACCCAAAGAGCTAGAGCTAAGATATTTATCATGAAACATGTTCAAATGGGTGTATACTTAGTTCGTTCAAATAAGAGCCCTTGGGTCAAAATTGGCCCCGCTCCAGGGGTCATTGATTTTCCTTATATGTGTATAGCAAAATTTTAAAAACATCTTCTTTGAAAAGACCCAAATAGCTAGAGTTTAGATACTAAGCATGAAACATCTTCTAGTGAGTGTCTACAAAGTTTGTTCAAAGAAAAGCCCTTGGGTAAAGCTGGCTCCCCTCCGGGGGACATTGATTTTCCTTATATGTGTATAGAAAAAACTTCTTTGAATAAATCCAAATAGCTAGAGTTTAGATACTAATCATCAAACACCATTGAGTAAGTGTCTACCAAGTTTTTTCAATAAAAACCTGGGGTAAAATTTGGACCCGCCGGGGGTGGGTCATTCTTTTTCATTATATGTGTGTGGTAAAAACTTAACATCTTCTTTTAAAAAACTCAAAGACCTAGAGCTTAGATATTTAGCATGAAACAAATGGGTGTGTACCAAGTTTTTCCAAATGAAAGCACTGGGATTTTAATTGGCCCCGCCCTTTGGGGGGGGGGGCCTATGTACAGGTGAGCGACTTCAGGGCCATTATGGCCCTCCTGTTAACTTTTCTTAAAGTCTAAGTACTTTTCTCAAGTTTAATTTTCTTGTAATATATTGTCTCATCTGGAGGCATGCAGCTTTAAACAGACAAATCAATTTATTTTATGGTCATACTTACGTTACCTAGACACAATATATAAAGATTTCAGACCGTCTATTAAATAAATATCAGTTAAAGAGAGTTTGTTAAACAGAATACCATGTTTATGAGACAATTCGGTGAAAATCTGCTCTTAGACAGATACAAGATGCCACTCATTTTTAAAAACCATCCGATGAAAAGCGGCAATTTTTACCTTGGGTTCAGTAAATTTCTTAAGTTACCAGAGTTCTTAAGATGCCAGATAACGCTCTAAACTATTGTAACGTTCACAATAAACGAATTAAAAAAATCCATCAATTAAAAACAAAAGAAAAATATGTTTTTTTTTCTACGGACGGGGGCATTGTTGATCCTGTAACAAGGGGCCATCTACTACTTACTGGAACACGCATAGATATCCAAATGCGCAAATTCACTTAATTTAACAACACATTTGGCATTATGAGTGCATATTTTAAATGAATAGGTCCGCAGTTGGTACCTATACCAAACAAGCATTCTCGTATTTAATGCGTGTTAACTCCTTATGAACTCTTAAGCGTTGGAGGTTTTGTAAATGGAGTCCTTATCTTGTAAACATGGTACCACTTAATAACTGTTTTCTTTCTCTTTAGATACAAACATGTCATGAATCGTTTAGGGACTGAAAAAAAAATAACAAAGTTTACAATAAAACAGTGCTATCAATTATTCCACCGATAGCTATCACAGTAATCCTAGAAATGCCTAATAAGTGGCATTTATATCAAGTTATATCAAATGCAGCCGCGCAAAATACTTATACTAACGTAAGTACACATTAAGTGCTACTACAATGTTTCATGTGGAAACATATACAATTAGATATAGTTATTATAGTGATAAACTTTATCGCCCATAAATAAGTGTGTTTTGAAACAATATTAACGCTAAACAGTTTAACTGAGAATCTGTAAAGCGCACTTTCAGTGTACAGTGAGGGTATTGGAAGGGTTCATCTTTTGCATCAGGCTCTGCAATAAAATATAAATGCAGCCAACCATCACATATGTCAACTGTATCCATAGATTGGCTTTGTCCGAATCCATGTCCTCCTCCTTGTCAAAATAATACCTTTGCAAAATTAAAAAGTCCTTCAGTTTCCTTTGTTTGTCGCTGCTAGTGCTTCTTGCTTCACATTTTCCCTTTTCTCCCTCCTTTGTGTCCACTTTGTACTTTTTTCTTCTTTTGATTTATTGGTTTTAATTCTTTTCATAAAACTCTACTTTTCATTCTTCTCCCTTTTAGCAAATGATTTATTCTGTCTCAGCAACTTTCATCTTCTGATGTGAGATTGTCAGGCAAGTCGTCAAGCAGTCTACGACGTCTCTTTTTATTACCACCCTTTTTCCGTGTAGACAAGGGCTTCATATACAACTAGCGAACGCCTGTTTCTTTGCTAGTACAAGGAATATCCCATGCTAGGAAGAGAATTTTGGCACTGATTCCAAGTTTGCCCTGTACTGTCCACTTTGAAGTGCCAAGACAGTTGAGACAAAACAAAGTGATCCCTCGGAAGCATTAATCACAACAAAATTACAAGAGAATTGCAGACTCGGTCTGATTGAGTCTGTACATGAGGGATACTGAATAAGTGCAACATCCGTCACGCCCCCTAGCACCGGCTTGAGCGGTACTCAAAAAATAGAGAAATACTGACTCCCTAAAGAAAGCCCAACTCGGCAACACTGAAAATGTACCAGACTCGGTTTGATTAAGCCTGTTCATGGACGGTACTGGAAAGTGGAAGTTGCCTTACACACCCTCTAGCACCGGCTTAAGCAGAATTTAACATTTAAACACGAATAATTGTGAAATTTTTAATTTAGAAACATCTGCAGATGTGTTCATACGGCGGTTATCATGGGACCTTCAATGTGACACAGTAGTGCCATTCCATGAAAAGCGGCGTATGGTCCCCAAGTAATAAAAAGCTTGTGCCCTAAACGAGAAGACAATGGGCGGAACTAAATAAAATGGAATTTTGAAAGGGGATCAGAGGTTATGAAGCCTCAATTCTCAACACTTAATAGTGCTGGCATCAAGGAACCCGAATGACCAGAAAAATATAACAACACTGAAGTGAAGTACGGGGCAACTTTTTACAGCTGCCACACAGCACTTGACACCTCCCTGATGTGTGACCACTTTGCTCAGAATCATCTGTTGATTTAAAATGAGTTTTATTGTGAAGCTTTTTGTACATTTAAAAGCAAAAAGAATCGTGTTCGGCACCATACCCTTCATTTATTCGATCTTTGTATTTAAAACTAAACATGTTAAATAGGCACTTCCGAATGTTTCAAGGGAACATTGAGCATCGGACTGCCGTGATGTATTTAGTTTCTTGGTGACCATATTTTCATCACATGTGGTCTGTTCTTTGCTTCCACTTGCAAACGTCAGTCTCGTTTTGCTGCCGATGCCGCTGCTGTCTTTAGGATTAATACCTAATGATCTAAATGTATGAATTTTATCACAGTAGGAGCAGGTCAATATCATTGAATGACGTTTTTGTTGATCTGGTTTGGCAAATCCTAGAAAAAATTGAACGCTGCCCTTCCTTAATGATCTTGTTTTCTCATATTTTACAAGTATTGAACATTGATCTATCATCATACGCATCAAGTTATCTTTAAAAGTAAGTAAGTTACATGTACAATAGTAAGCAGATTATATTATATAATATAATATTGAATTAATTATATTAAATCATTCACGAACTACAGATATTTTCCAAAATATGACCAGGAATTGTCGATGGAGATAACTGTATTCAGCAGCAATATATTGAATTTAGAAATATCCGAAGATGTGTTCATACATTTGAAATAATACATTTGTTATTTCTTTAAGCATTCTTATATTTCTGTTTCCATATATTATACAGATTATGCTATACATCACTGCAGTCTGCACAATTGTAGATGATTTATTGCCTGTCGTTAGACAATTTCAGCGTGGATAAATTGATAAAGGAATCAGAATAGAGACAGGTTCCATACATCAATGAATCTGTCCGTCTCCCGTGACAGTGAATCAGACAAGGAGAAAATATTCGTTCAATGTATTTTCTGTAAATTTATATAAAAAACATCACATAAAAGAGATATTCTATTTTGCGAAGAATAAGATTATATATAATTGTTTGTTTGTTTTCAATTTGTTATTTGTTAATTTCTATATAACATTTACCTTTTTTTCTCTTTTTTTTTTGCAGCTTAACTTGTTGTCGAATATGTACTGTAAGCAAAATACATTGAACATTTTATGTAAAATTATGAAACATTTTATTTTACAGAACCATGCGTTTTCCTTTATCCGATGATATATATACTTAATTCCTCTGCACTTATTGTTACATTTGGGTTGCCCATATTTGCGAGGCACCCGGTAGAGTAAGTTGATTTTTTTCAGATAAAAGTTGACCTACTTTAGAGGCGACACCAGTTTTCATCCATGCAAAGTGTAGAGCACCGATTTATTGGATCTCTGTTTTATAAGGTTTCGTCCGTTAAACTGTGTTGTTAGTAGTCGAGCGGGAGGTTTGAACCTGCGACCTTGCGTAGTCCGTTACAACAAACTACTGAACTACGGATCTGCTCCTTAACGGATTTATTTTCTTTAAAATTATCTCTTTATTTAGATATGATATATTACATTAAAACTAAAGCTTACTGTAGGCTGGTATTAAAATGAAATTCCTATTTGATTTGATTTTTATTTATGACAGAATTCAAGTCCTTAAAGTATTTGATTTATGACGGAATGTCGTTAACTTCTTTGATAAAAGAATCTTATCAATTTATATCTTAAAAGGACGAATGTGGTCCGTAAGTGCTCAAATGTAGGATATGGAAAAACAATTGTATTCGAAGGTTCAAGTCCAAGGTTAACATTTGTGACATACCTTCAGACACTTTTCTGTTAGTACTAACAAAAGTCAGACAATAGCAGTAATTCTATATGCAATTTTGAAAAAAATGGAAATTTTCACCACGATCATTATGATGTAAACAAACAATAATGACACATTTGTGTAAGTACGACATCTATTTTTTGAATGCTTAACAAACATTATTGTGATGGTTGATTTCGATCAAAATATCTTTTTAGATTTAGAACAATACAAAATCACTTTATATTCGCGTAATCTTTATTTTGCAGAATCCTCATTCCAAAATTATGTCGCGTATTCATGAGTCCGTGACGGCAGGGTCAGAAGTTTAAATTCACGATATTTTGTTTAGAAAAATCTTATTCCCGCAATATAAAGAGAACGATGTCTCAATTTCCATACTGTGCCATAGAGTTTATTATATATAGTGTTTCTTCTATTGCGCGATAGCTCGATAATAAGGTAGCAAATATTCTACATTTTTATTTTAGACATGCATTTGTCATAGAGTAGTTATTATGTAGTAAATAAATTTATCTTAGAAGGTAATGGGTATTCAAAAACCTAACTGGGAGTTGAAATCACGTCACTCGCTTATAAGGAAACGCGTCTCTAATGGTAAACGTAAATGACAATCGAAAAAAGTAACGACTCTGTCGTCAACTTTAATTTAAGGAGAGCGATGGCCTAGTGGTTAAGGTGTCTGCCTCTCAACCCAGAGATCATGTGTTCGAGCCCTACTCGGGTCATTACCATGTTTCTTCATATGACACCAGTACTGGTTGGTTGCAGGAAGCGGACTCGAAAGTGATTAATATAAGTTGCAAGAACTTGTTTCGCAATCGAGCTTAAATAAATATGTTTAAACCAACTTTAACTAGAACTATCGCTGAATGCGATTCATACCCCCACCAATGTCCTTGACAGAAGACGAATTGGAAAGGTGGTTAAGGGAATAACTTAAGTGGCACAAATACATAAAAAGAAATTATCTCTGGTGAAAAAAAGACTTATTGTACAGGTAATAGTATAAATATATATTATCAAATCATGTTCGAAACAGTTACAAATAGCCTTTCATTTTCCAAATGTACTAAACATTTCATTTATAAGTCAATTTTTGACCTTCAAGTGTGGCCTTGTCCTTAAGCTGGCACAAGGGTAAGATGAGTTTTGTACATCGCCCAGTTGGGGTGAACATTTGAGTAAAGTTTGAAGAAAATCCTTCCATAAGTATAGAATTTATAGAGCGGACACAAGATATTGTCTAGTATTGATTGTATGTAAATTTGAAGAATAACTTTGTCAAAACGCAATACAGAGTAATGAAACTTGACCTGCATATCTTATTTGCGACACCTCATATATCTTTTAAGTTTCAAGCAAATACCTGTGCTAGTTTCAGAAATATTCAAGTACATGTTAAAATTAAAGAACATTTTCTAAGTCAATTTTTGACCTTCAAGTGTGACCTTGACCTTTAGCCGGCACAAAGGTGACATGGATTCTGCACATAAACTTGTTGAGGTGAACATTTGAGTAAAGTTTGAAGAAAATTCTTCCATTAGTATAGGATTTATAGAGCGGACACGACATATTGTCTAATATTTGATTGTATGTAAATTTGAAGACTTAAAAAGGGGCATAACTTTGTTAAAATGCAATACAGAGTTATGAAACTTGACCAGCATATCTAAATTGTGACACTTCTATTATATTTTTTTATATTTTAAGTCAATTTTTGACCTTCAGGTGTGACCTTGACCTTAAGCCGGCAAAAGGGTGACATGGGTTCTGCACATCCCATTGTTGAGGTGAACATTTGAGCCAAGATTGAAGAAAATCTTTCAATTAGTGTAAGACCTACAGAGCGGACACGACATATTGTGTAATATTTGATTGTTTGATATTTGACCTTCAATTGTGACCTTGACCTTGGTTGAGCCGACACATGGGCAACATGGGTTCTGCACATCCCCTTGTTGTGGTAAACATTTGAGCCAAGATTGAAGAAAATATTCCAATTAGTGTAGGACTTACAGAGCGGACACGACATACTGTGTAATATTTGATTGTTTGATATTTGACCTTCAATTGTGACCTTGACCTTAAGCTGACACATGGGCAACATAGGTTCTGCACATTTCCTTGTTGAGGTGAACATTTGAGCCAAGTTTGAAGAAAATCTTTCAATTAGTGTACGACTTACAGAGCGGACACGACATACTGTCTAATGTTTGATTGTTTTTGATATTTGACCTTCAATTGTGACCTTGACCTCGAGCTGACACATGGGCAACATCGGTTCTGCACATCTCATTGTTGAGGTGAACATTTGAGCCAAATTTGAGGAAATTCCTTCAATTGGTATAGGAGTTATAGAGCGGACACGAAAATGGAGACGGACCGACGGACGGACCGACCGACCGACGCGACAAAGCGAATCCATTATAGGCCCCCACATTTTGTGGTGGGGGTATAATTATGTAAGAGTTTTGTTATTGAAACGTGTTTCAATCAATGTAAAATGTGAATGTAAAAGAAGTAAACTATTTGCAATTTATGGCCTAGACACAATATATCAAGATTTCAGACAGATTCTAACATAAATACCAGATTAAGGGAGTTGCTTAAACAATAACAAACTTGTTTATGAGACATTTCAGTGAACAATCGGCTCCGAAGAAAATGTTCAGGTCAAGTGTTTTATGCTACAACAAAGCCAGAAGCGCAATATTTTATTTTAAGGACTAGCCGAATATTGAATACCGGATGTCCAATAAGGCCTCATACCCTTAAAACAAAACAACAGCAAACAACGCATTTTATCAAGCTTATGTGAAAGAAAATATGACGTTATTGGGCTATATTATCTAGTATTTCAAAGTCAGCTTCCCAGAGACACGTCTGGTGTAAGCACTGATGTTTTCCTTTCTTAAAAGCAATTCATGACACTTCATTAAGTTGAACAAAAATGGCCGATTCTTTCGTAAAAAGACTTAAGACAGTTTCCGGATGGGCCTGTCTCGATTACACAGAACTATGCAAATCAATGACAATTAATACTAATTATGCCAATTAACAAGTAGTGAACAGCTCATTGCTGTTGTGCGTAACCTATTATATTTGCAACCATTGGTGGCATCAGATTTGTGACAAAATACTTAGTTACTAAATCAATTCTTTTAGGATGTTTAAGATTCTTTGAAATAAATAATGATAGCTTGACAATTGAAGCAAATGAGTTTTATAACCAAATTAAAACATAAAATATTTATGAGGTTTTAAAACAATGACCCATACATCTTGTTATTGACAATGTAATTCAATCTAAACGGTGGATACAATTTAAAACTGTAACTCAGAAAGCATCAGAATTAAGATTTAGTGATTACAATACTTTCCAAAATGAGCACGTTTACTACAAATATTCTTTAATAACGGACGCCCCAGACAAACTTTAAAGAAAAAGGGAGACAAACTCACCTGATCACGAACTTAGAACTAAAATGCAAAGAAAAACATACAACTGTGTTATTTCCTTTGTAATCCAACACTACGGATACAAATTATTAAAAAAAACATACAGTCACAATAAAATGACAGTTTAAGAAATACCGAGACGAACAGAACGACCGTTAATAAAGTATCAAAATAAACATAATGACATGTAAATAATATTGTAATACAACAAATGACAGTTTTACGGAAAAACGGAAAACAAAGGGAAATTCAGTCAAAGAATTCCTTTAAAATAAATTATAAAAATACTGACACAAAATTCTCAAACATAGAGATTGATTTTTTTCTATATATTATTTATAAAAGATGAGATAAAGTAAAACAAGTATAGACAAATTATGTGGGAGGGTTACGTATTATATTATTTATCTTCAATGAAAACTTTTCTGACTTGCAACACATTGACATCAGAGGTCTTTGAAAGAACTCGTTCTATATCTAAGGGTTGTGTGTGATGTTCAAATATGCTGACTTAAATATAGATTATCTTTATCAAATGATGTATATTGAACAACTGAATATTTTCAGTCTGTTGAAAAAATCAAAACCTATGATATAAGACAAGAAGTTACAGATGTAAAATAATAATAATTAAAACAGAACAAACGCACCAATTTGAGCAAAGTTGATATGATGATTATATAGATGATAGATATATTATGTTAAGACGAAACGTTATTTATAAAATTAATAAATAAAAGAAAAAAAAAGAAAAAAAGAAAAGAAAAAAAACCCGCAAAAGACATGATTTGCCATATTTCTGAAGTAATGTTTTGTCCTTATCACAACAAAACAACATAAATTCAAACTTTATTGGAAATTCATGCCAAAAAGTCCAATCACACCGAGTTTATCCCTATGCAAAAGACAGCAGGAGTAGGCCAGACTAGCCTGCACATTCGTCCAGTTTAAAAAACCACTACCATTTCTTCAAAACAATAATAGCAGCAACAAATCACATTGAAATAATCAAAACAACAGTCACATACGTTTGGAAACCGTTTTCAGAAGTAAATACATACATACACGTAATTTATTGTATATAACACATTCGAATATAACTCGAATGGTACACATGTACACAAATCACAATTATTATTCTAGAAGTAACTGCAAAAAAACTATATTAAAACACATACACGCACATTCAAACAGTCTCTAAGAGTAATTCCGGAATTTTTGCATTATATTAATAAAAATACCATGCAAGTTTAAGAATATTTACACACTCATGCCCCTCCAGTGCCAATGTTCTATCGCATTTATGCAAACCCATTATTAAGATGAATTACCTCATGGCTTTTACATCCATCAAATGCAATTCCAGTCATCTTAATCAGACACCATGTCAATTTTAAAGAAACAGTATTAATAACAAGCAAAGAAATATCTCTTTGTGTTAATGAATAAATAACAATGAGCAAAAAAAAATTCGTTGAATTACGTTATTCCTATATCCATTCTCAACTCTTGCTTCCGAGAAAAAAAAACAATGTGCCAGAAGAAGAGAAATGGTTATGGCAAAAGAAAGACTCTAGTCCAAAACCATGTATTAAGGACTGCATTCATTTATATAACGTGTGAAAAAAGTAAAATTACGAACTGCGACTCAGCAAACATATATTTGTTCTATATGAATTGAATT